>NC_135542.1:32953014-33106315 GCF_045843805.1 Urocitellus parryii | reverse complement strand
AGCCTGGTGTAGACCTTCAGAGTGCCCGCCACAGTGTGGGAGAACAAACCTGTGAGCCTGGTGTAGACCTTCAGAGTGCCCGCCACAGTGTGGGAGAACAAACCTGTGAGCCTGGTGTAGACCTTCAGAGTGCCCACCACAGTGTGGGAGGAGAACAAACCTGTGAGCATGGTGTAGACCTTCAGAGTGCCCGCCACAGTGTGGGAGAACAAACCTGTGAGCCTGGTGTAGACCTTCAGAGTGCCCGCCACAGTGTGGGAAGAGAGCAAACCTGTGAGCCTGGTGTAGACCTTCAGAGTGCCCACCACAGTGTGGGAGGAGAACAAGCCTGTGAGCCTGGTGTAGACCTTCAGAGTGCCCGCCACAGTGTAGGAGAACAAACCTGTGAGCCTGGTGTAGACCTTCAGAGTGCCTGCCACAGTGTGGGAAGAGAGCAAACCTGTGAGCCTGGTGTAGACCTTCAGAGTGCCCGCCACAGTGTAGGAGAACAAACCTGTGAGCCTGGTGTAGACCTTCAGAGTGCCTGCCACAGTGTAGGAGAACAAACCTGTGAGCCTGGTGTAGACCTTCAGAGTGCCCGCCACAGTGTGGGAGGAGAACAAGCCTGTGACCCTGGTGTAGACCTTCAGAGTGCCCGCCACAGTGTGGGAGAACAAGCCTGTGACCCTGGTGTAGACCTTCAGAGTGCCCGCCACAGTGTAGGAGAACAAACCTGTGAGCCTGGTGTAGACCTTCAGAGTGCCTGCCACAGTGTGGGAGGAGAACAAACCTGTGAGCCTGGTGTAGACCTTCAGAGTGCCCGCCACAGTGTGGGAGGAGAACAAGCCTGTGAGCCTGGTGTAGACCTTCAGAGTGCCTGCCACAGTGTGGGAGGAGAACAAACCTGTGAGCCTGGTGTAGACCTTCAGAGTGCCCGCCACAGTGTGGGAGGATAATAAACCTGTGAGCATGGTGTAGACCTTCAGAGTGCCTGCCACAGTGTGGGAGGAGAACAAACCTGTGAGCCTGGTGTAGACCTTCAGAGTGCCCGCCACAGTGTGGGAGGAGAACAAACCTGTGAGCATGGTGTAGACCTTCAGAGTGCCTGCCACAGTGTGGGAGAACAAACCTGTGAGCCTGGTGTAGACCTTCAGAGTGCCCGCCACAGTGTAGGAGAACAAACCTGTGAGCCTGGTGTAGACCTTCAGAGTGCCCGCCACAGTGTAGGAGAACAAACCTGTGAGCCTGGTGTAGACCTTCAGAGTGCCCGCCACAGTGTGGGAGGAGAACAAACCTGTGAGCCTGGTGTAGACCTTCAGAGTGCCCGCCACAGTGTAGGAGAACAAACCTGTGAGCCTGGTGTAGACCTTCAGAGTGCCCGCCACAGTGTAGGAGAACAAACCTGTGAGCCTGGTGTAGACCTTCAGAGTGCCCGCCACAGTGTGGGAGAACAAACCTGTGAGCCTGGTGTAGACCTTCAGAGTGCCCACCACAGTGTGGGAGGAGAACAAACCTGTGAGCATGGTGTAGACCTTCAGAGTGCCCGCCACAGTGTAGGAGAACAAACCTGTGAGCCTGGTGTAGACCTTCAGAGTGCCCGCCACAGTGTAGGAGAACAAACCTGTGAGCCTGGTGTAGACCTTCAGAGTGCCTGCCACAGTGTGGGAGAACAAACCTGTGAGCCTGGTGTAGACCTTCAGAGTGCCCGCCACAGTGTGGGAGGAGAACAAACCTGTGAGCATGGTGTAGACCTTCAGAGTGCCCGCCACAGTGTGGGAGAACAAACCTGTGAGCCTGGTGTAGACCTTCAGAGTGCCTGCCACAGTGTGGGAGGAGAGCAAACCTGTGAGCATGGTGTAGACCTTCAGAGTGCCCGCCACAGTGTAGGAGAACAAACCTGTGAGCCTGGTGTAGACCTTCAGAGTGCCCGCCACAGTGTAGGAGAACAAACCTGTGAGCCTGGTGTAGACCTTCAGAGTGCCCGCCACAGTGTAGGAGAACAAACCTGTGAGCCTGGTGTAGAACTTCAGAGTGCCCGCCACAGTGTAGGAGAACAAACCTGTGAGCATGGTGTAGACCTTCAGAGTGCCCACCACAGTGTGGGAGGAGAACAAACCTGTCAGCCTGGTGTAGACCTTCAGAGTGCCCGCCACAGTGTAGGAGAACAAACCTGTGAGCCTGGTGTAGACCTTCAGAGTGCCCGCCACAGTGTGGGAGGAGAACAAACCTGTGAGCCTGGTGTAGACCTTCAGAGTGCCCGCCACAGTGTGGGAGGAGAACAAACCTGTGAGCATGGTGTAGACCTTCAGAGTGCCCGCCACAGTGTGGGAGAACAAACCTGTGAGCCTGGTGTAGACCTTCAGAGTGCCCGCCACAGTGTGGGAGAACAAACCTGTGAGCCTGGTGTAGACCTTCAGAGTGCCTGCCACAGTGTGGGAGGAGAGCAAACCTGTGAGCATGGTGTAGACCTTCAGAGTGCCCGCCACAGTGTAGGAGAACAAACCTGTGAGCCTGGTGTAGACCTTCAGAGTGCCCGCCACAGTGTAGGAGAACAAACCTGTGAGCCTGGTGTAGACCTTCAGAGTGCCCACCACAGTGTGGGAGGAGAACAAACCTGTGAGCATGGTGTAGACCTTCAGAGTGCCCGCCACAGTGTAGGAGAACAAACCTGTGAGCCTGGTGTAGACCTTCAGAGTGCCCGCCACAGTGTGGGAGGAGAACAAACCTGTGAGCATGGTGTAGACCTTCAGAGTGCCTGCCACAGTGTAGGAGAACAAACCTGTGAGCCTGGTGTAGACCTTCAGAGTGCCTGCCACAGTGTGGGAGGAGAACAAACCTGTGAGCCTGGTGTAGACCTTCAGAGTGCCCGCCACAGTGTGGGAGGAGAACAAACCTGTGAGCCTGGTGTAGACCTTCAGAGTGCCTGCCACAGTGTAGGAGAACAAACCTGTGAGCCTGGTGTAGACCTTCAGAGTGCCCGCCACAGTGTGGGAGGAGAAGAAACCTGTGAGCATGGTGTAGACCTTCAGAGTGCCCGCCACAGTGTGGGAGGAGAACAAACCTGTGAGCCTGGTGTAGACCTTCAGAGTGCCCGCCACAGTGTGGGAGGAGAACAAACCTGTGAGCATGGTGTAGACCTTCAGAGTGCCCGCCACAGTGTGGGAGAACAAACCTGTGAGCCTGGTGTAGACCTTCAGAGTGCCCGCCACAGTGTGGGAGAACAAACCTGTGAGCATGGTGTAGACCTTCAGAGTGCCCGCCACAGTGTAGGAGGAGAACAAACCTGTGAGCATGGTGTAGACCTTCAGAGTGCCCGCCACAGTGTAGGAGAACAAACCTGTGAGCCTGGTGTAGACCTTCAGAGTGCCCGCCACAGTGTGGGAGGAGAACAAACCTGTGAGCCTGGTGTAGACCTTCAGAGTGCCCACCACAGTGTAGGAGAACAAACCTGTGAGCCTGGTGTAGACCTTCAGAGTGCCCGCCACAGTGTGGGAGGAGAACAAACCTGTGAGCCTGGTGTAGACCTTCAGAGTGCCCGCCACAGTGTAGGAGAACAAACCTGTGAGCCTGGTGTAGACCTTCAGAGTGCCCGCCACAGTGTGGGAGGAGAACAAACCTGTGAGCATGGTGTAGACCTTCAGAGTGCCCGCCACAGTGTGGGAGGAGAACAAGCCTGTGAGCCTGGTGTAGACCTTCAGAGTGCCCACCACAGTGTGGGAGGAGAACAAACCTGTGAGCCTGGTGTAGACCTTCAGAGTGCCCGCCACAGTGTAGGAGAACAAACCTGTGAGCCTGGTGTAGACCTTCAGAGTGCCCGCCACAGTGTGGGAAGAGAACAAACCTGTGAGCATGGTGTAGACCTTCAGAGTGCCCGCCACAGTGTAGGAGAACACACCTGTGAGCCTGGTGTAGACCTTCAGAGTGCCTGCCACAGTGTGGGAGAACAAACCTGTGAGCCTGGTGTAGACCTTCAGAGTGCCCGCCACAGTGTAGGAGAACACACCTGTGAGCCTGGTGTAGACCTTCAGAGTGCCTGCCACAGTGTGGGAGGAGAACAAACCTGTGAGCATGGTGTAGACCTTCAGAGTGCCCGCCACAGTGTAGGAGAACAAACCTGTGAGCATGGTGTAGACCTTCAGAGTGCCTGCCACAGTGTAGGAGAACAAACCTGTGAGCCTGGTGTAGACCTTCAGAGTGCCTGCCACAGTGTGGGAGGAGAACAAACCTGTGAGCCTGGTGTAGACCTTCAGAGTGCCCGCCACAGTGTAGGAGAACAAACCTGTGAGCCTGGTGTAGACCTTCAGAGTGCCCGCCACAGTGTGGGAGAACAAGCCTGTGAGCCTGGTGTAGACCTTCAGAGTGCCCGCCACAGTGTAGGAGAACAAACCTGTGAGCCTGGTGTAGACCTTCAGAGTGCCTGCCACAGTGTGGGAGAACAAACCTGTGAGCCTGGTGTAGACCTTCAGAGTGCCCGCCACAGTGTGGGAGGAGAACAAACCTGTGAGCCTGGTGTAGACCTTCAGAGTGCCCGCCACAGTGTAGGAGAACAAACCTGTGAGCCTGGTGTAGACCTTCAGAGTGCCTGCCACAGTGTGGGAGGAGAACAAACCTGTGAGCCTGGTGTAGACCTTCAGAGTGCCCGCCACAGTGTGGGAGGAGAACAAACCTGTGAGCATGGTGTAGACTTTCAGAGTGCCCGCCACAGTGTGGGAGAACAAACCTGTGAGCCTGGTGTAGACCTTCAGAGTGCCCGCCACAGTGTGGGAGGAGAACAAACCTGTGAGCATGGTGTAGACCTTCAGAGTGCCCGCCACAGTGTGGGAGGAGAACAAACCTGTGAGCATGGTGTAGACCTTCAGAATGCCCGCCACAGTGTGGGAGAACAAACCTGTGAGCCTGGTGTAGACCTTCAGAGTGCCCGCCACAGTGTGGGAGGAGAACAAACCTGTGAGCATGGTGTAGACCTTCAGAG
Organism: Urocitellus parryii; assembly: GCF_045843805.1. Taxonomy (NCBI): domain Eukaryota; kingdom Metazoa; phylum Chordata; class Mammalia; order Rodentia; family Sciuridae; genus Urocitellus; species Urocitellus parryii. The sequence goes on along the minus strand of NC_135542.1, from coordinate 33,101,364 downwards.
TGCCCGCCACAGTGTGGGAGGAGAACAAACCTGTGAGCATGGTGTAGACCTTCAGAGTGCCCGCCACAGTGTAGGAGAACAAACCTGTGAGCCTGGTGTAGACCTTCAGAGTGCCCGCCACAGTGTAGGAGAACAAACCTGTGAGCCTGGTGTAGACCTTCGGAGTGCCTGCCACAGTGTAGGAGAACAAACCTGTGAGCCTGGTGTAGACCTTCAGAGTGCCCACCACAGTGTAGGAGGAGAACAAACCTGTGAGCATGGTGTAGACCTTCAGAGTGCCCGCCACAGTGTAGGAGAATAAACCTGTGAGCCTGGTGTAGACCTTCAGAGTGCCCGCCACAGTGTAGGAGAACAAACCTGTGAGCCTGGTGTAGACCTTCAGAGTGCCCGCCACAGTGTGGGAGGAGAACAAACCTGTGAGCCTGGTGTAGACCTTCAGAGTGCCTGCCACAGTGTAGGAGAACAAACCTGTGAGCCTGGTGTAGACCTTCAGAGTGCCCACCACAGTGTGGGAGGAGAACAAACCTGTGAGCCTGGTGTAGACCTTCAGAGTGCCCACCACAGTGTGGGAGGAGAACAAACCTGTGAGCCTGGTGTAGACCTTCAGAGTGCCTGCCACAGTGTGGGAGGAGAGTGCAGCATCTTCACACCTTGGCAGAGCCAGTTGATGGGGAGGCCTGGAGTGGGGGCTGGCCACAGTCTTGGACTGCTGTGTCACCAGACCCTCAGTGTGTCTCGTGCTAAGAGGCCCAAGGCTGCTAGTTGCTGCAGAGCGAAGGTGGTGGTCTGGCCCTCTGTCACTCTAGAAAAGCAGTTTTGCTTTGGATTTTTTAGGAGGACAGCCATTATATAAGAATAGACACTCATGAAGTAGTGTCTTCCACGAAGGAAGGGCTTGCTGGATAGTCAGTGCCCACGTCTCCTCTCTGGGTGAATTTTCGGTGTGTCAGATAGATGATGAAGTTGTCAGCAAACCATCAAAGAAGACTTTTTAGAAACTCTCATCTACCCTTTGCAACAATATTAAAGTAGACAATCTGCTTCTGGTCAATTTTTACCCTAAATGGCAATCTTTGAAAAATGGAGTACATCTGTCTTGGAAACGTGTATGTGGCAGCTGTGCCCACAACAGTGAATGGCTTCTTTACTTTAGTGGGCCCTGATTTTGCTCACACTACTATTTTGGGGATTCCTGTGTGTTTCTTTGACTTAGGTCAGGAGCACAGGTTAGACGCTCCGGGCTTTTGGTCAGGGCTGGTTTTCTGTTCTCTGCTGCCACTGCTGTGGACCTTGGGCACATCATTGAGTCCCCTCAGGCGGTGTTGTTGTCCACTGAGCTGGAATGACCTTGCTCATGTCCATCGTCTTTGGCAGCAGGCCGAGTTAAGTCAACACAGCATTTGCATTACCTGGTTTCAACACGGGTTCAATTCTGGCTTTTTACACCAAGCCGTGAGTTTCCTGTGACCTTCACAGAAGGTGTTCCTGTAAGGATTCAGCCTTTCTTAATCTTTTGTGGCTTTTCAGAAATTATGAGGTTGATGTTCAGTCTTTTCTCCCTGTTTGGAACATTAGTGAAAATTAAAACATGGTTGTTTTATATGTATTCTTATATTGAGAGTCTTTTTCTGCTCTAATAGATGGTTAATTTTTATATGTTCCATTTATGATTGAGAAAAATTAATTGCATTCAACCCTAAAAGCTTAGCATTTAAAATATTTCTCTACTGGCCCTCAGTTATTGAGAATACTGAAGTCTCCTACTATAAGTAGACTTCTCTATTTTCCCTTTTCTATTAAATTTTTCTTTATATATTTTGGTACAGTTTTATTAAATACATGTAAGTTAAGGATTTCTGTATCTTTCAGAAACTTGTATTAAGTAGCGACCTTGGCTCCTTTTGCCTTACAGTCTATTTTGGCTAATATTAACATGGTGAAGTTAGCTTAATCTTGTTGTTCAGTGTATAATTTTCTATTTTTTTTTCCCCCTTGGAACTGGGGATTGAGCCCAGGGCACTTTACCACTGAGCCACATCCTGAGCCCTTTTTATTTTCTTTTGAGACAGGGTCTTGCTAAGTTGCCAAGGCTGGCCTTGAATTTGTGATCCTCCTGCCTCAGCCTCCTAGTTGCTGGAATTACAGGAGTGTGCCACTGTGTCTGGGTCTTTTTCTATTGTTTTCTCTTTCTACATCCTTAAATTTTGGGTATAGCTCTTGGAAACAATGTTTTGCTGATATTTTAAAATGTGATCTGACAGTTGCTAGTTGATGAATCAGTTCATTACAGTTATTGTTTCTGGTCTTTTGGAATAATTTCTCACATTTTGTGTGTTTTGTCCAGTTTTGTTTTTGTCTTTCCTGGTCTCTCCTCCAGGGAGCTGGGATCACGGGCGTGCGCCACCACCCCTGTTTTCCTGGTTTTCCCAGTGGTTGTGAACCTTGTTCTTACCTTGCTCCCCTCTAGCATTGTGGAAGGCAGGTGTCTTTTTCTGCTCTTCAGTGGCTCCTCTTGAAGGTGTGCTGCTCTCAATATTCGTGGTCTCCCGCCGAGCGCTGATCTCCCTCCACCCCTCCCATCTTGATACTCTGTTGGCCTGTGTTTAGGTTTCATCTTTGAACCTTTTATCAATACCAAGTTAAACACCATGATCAGCAGCATGGGTGTGATCTGTAGGTAGGTGTTTTTCCTAGAGTTTTGCCACCTGTTTTCTCAGCTGCTTGGCTGTAAATTGAGGCCTTTCTTCTGGGGCCACTCCTGGAGCTGCTTCCGCACACCAACTCAGGGTTGGCTTGTTTGGAAGGCCTGCTCCGGGTGATTGTCCAGCTAGTGTGCGGTTCTTGGTGGGCAGTTCGTTTCACTGTGTTCCGATCCCTTCATTCTCTGCAGAGGTCATCCTCGGGCCTGGTCAGAATGCTGACTGCCTTGCATGCTTTGTCTTGATCTCCAGGTCCTACATTTTTCTATGACGTATTGGGAAGTGGATTTGGCTTTAATTTAATTTCAATCATGCTTGTAAATAGTCCTGCTTCCTAATTCAGAGAGCTAGTGTACTTAATTTTTCTTTAATTCTGGAAAATTCCCAAGTATCAACCCTTAAGAAATTATGCATCCTCTGTTTTTCTTGTGGCTCTGGGCCTCTGTCAGCTGGGGGGGGGGGGGCGTGTTGTGCAGGGGCGGTGTGCTTTGTGCTGTTTTAAACAGAGCCTGAACTTTGTCCTGTGCCACCTCATGTACTGTCTGGTGGCCATTGCGTCTCTCTGCCTCATCCCTTCTGGTTTTCAGTCTGTGCTGCATCTTTCTTCACATTTTTATTCCAAGCAATTAATTCTCATTGGGCATTTCTAATACCAGCTGAAATTTTTTATTTCAACAATTGTAATTTTCTATTTCTAGACATTTCATTTGGTTCTTTAAAAAATGTTCCTGGCAAACTTTGATAGATGCCAGACCCATCCATATCAATATTCATTCAGGAATTGGGGAGTAATTGCAGGTTGGATATGTAACCCTTGGGCTCTCTGTGAGCTGGACTTGGACCTCGGCACCATTGTCCCATTTGACCACTGTGGCCGTGGGTTGAGCCACGGGGTTGTGTGCTATTTAGAGTCTGTGCTGCCGTTCTCACACATCTGGACAGGTCCCTTTGCCTGCGGACACCATGTCAGGTGGAGAACTGAGTGAGAGGCTGTGGCTGCCCTGTGGTTGCCAGGGTCAGCCAGTCCCGAGTTTTCCTGGGGGTAGGTCAGAAGGTGCACACTGGATTGAAGGACCCTGACGTGCACGTGTTCCTCTGCTGTGTGATGCCCCGCATCTTGGCCTGTCCTTCTGGAAAGTAGGTGCCCATGCTCCTGCCACCTCGCCTGCAGAGCCTCCCAGAGGTGTGGTGCCCCTTCACCTCCACCTACACAGAGATGATGGTACTGTGAGGCGGCAGCCCTGACACCATCCTCAGTTCCTTCAGGCACCTTTGTCCCCTTTAGCAGTTAGTATTTGCATCCTGCAGACTTGAGCTGTGTAACCCGTGCACAGCATTGTCTCTGAAGCATTTAAAAGGCCAGTATGGAAAAGTATTTTAGGCATGGCTCCTCAGACACCCTGTTGTGTTCGCCAGGTTATACCTGCATCAGGTGATTGCTTAGTGGAGCTTGATTCTGCCTCTTTCACCTGCTCAGCCTGTGCCAGATGCAGGGAGATGGCTACAGTCTCTAAAAATAGCCCTCAGATGCCTAATGTGCTCATTATGTGGCAGAGCCTGTGGATACCTGCTCCTCCAGCTGGGGATCAGATTATGTCCCCCAGCCAGGGCATTGTTAGCCCTTTAGCAAGCTGACTGCAGCTGCTATTCAGGCTCAAAGGCTCTAATCTCCTTTCAGTCCTCTAAGCCTTCACTCCGTAATCCCTTCCAGCAAGCGGTACACTCCATGGCACAGTTGGCCGCCTCAAGTATGTCTCTTCCATTCATTTTGCCCTGATTATCTTTTTATCTCATTAAGTGCCTTTAGCTCTTGTGTTACACGTTAAAATAGATAGACGCATCAAATTGGCCTTAAAGATACAACTTGGTATTTTCTCCTTCAACGCAGTGGACTGTTACAGAGTCGAGAGGCTTCATTTCATTCCCGACTCTGGTGCTAATGAGCCATGTGAACTTGGAAAAGTCAGTTAACTTCACTGGGCCTCAGTTTCCTCATTAGTAAAATGGAGAGGCTGGGTTCCTGCAGCGTGATATCTGAGCTCTTCCCAGCTCAGCCGTCTTGTGGCTCTGGATCTCTGTCAGCTTGGGGGGTGTTGTGCAGGGGCGCTGTGCTTTGTGCTGTTTTAAGCAGAGCCTGCACTTTGTCCTGTGGCTGGGCTTCATGCAGAGCCTGTGCTTTGTGCCATAGACCTGACTTTGTACAGAGCCTGTGCTCAATACCGGGGCTTGGTTTATACAGGCCCATGCCCTGTGCTATGGCTTGTTTTTACATGGAGCCTGAGCTTTATGCTGTGGGCTTGTTTTGTAGGGAGCCTGTGCTATGTGCCATGGTGTGGTTTCATATAGAGCCCATGATTTTTGCCGTGGGCATGGTTTCTCTCCGAGCCTGCGTCCCATGCTGTGGCCGTGGCTTTGTGCTTTGTGCTTTAGGCATCGTTTTATACAGAGGCCTTGGGCCCTGCCCTCTGGGGGCTCCTAGCCACTGTACTGTTAATTCAGGACAGACAGTTACATCATAGGACCTAATTTCTTGGCAGTCTTAAAAACAGAGATGAAAGGCGAATGCCGCCCTGGCTATTACAGTGTTTTCCTTCTGAAGTGGGTTTTTCTTTTTAAAATGCCTTGATTTCTTTGATATCTGCTGGGTGTGCATTGAAAGCTCTGCTGTAGTTCACACAGTATGGAAATCTTGAGCTTCAGAGCCAGTTTGTACATCTCCGAGGGCATACCCCCTGATTCTCACTTGGTGCTGTTTATCTTGAGCTTCAACTGCTTCTGAGGATTGGAATTGCCAATAATGCCTGCCACAGTCCTCAGAGCCAGGATGCCTCTGCTCATCCAGTTTTGTAGCCATGGGCGGCTCTGGGGTCAGGGTGTTCAGCCGGTGCCTCCTGTGTGCAGAGAACTCCAGCATTCTGGTTTCAGGTAATGTCTCATGTTTACAGTTTTCAGTGTGGGACTTTGAACTCACTTTGCACTCGCCAGATTTTCAGAGCAAGCTCTGGAAAGGAAATTGTATTAGGCGTGGTTTTATACAGAGGCCTTGGGCCCTGCCCTCTGGGGGCTCCTAGTCACTGTACTGTTAGTTGAGGACAGGCAGTTTCATCATAGGACCTAATTTCTTGGCAGTCAGAAAACCTAAATAAAAATTAACATACTAGATATTCCTTAAAGTTTTTTTCCTTTTTATAAATTGATTTTTAGAAAAATATATTGATTGATTAGTATTTTGCAAAGTGTCAAGATAGGTCTGTGTCCACCATCCTTGATCTGATCTGTCCCAGCCAGGAGGATCGTCCTTTTTTTATTCTGTTCTTGAACATGTCCCTACAGTGTTTCCTGGCTTCCTGGCTTTCATTCTTTAGCTTTTTAAAAAAGAGTTTAATCTTTATTTTATTTACTTGTTTTTATTGGTGCCAAGGATCGAGCCCGGTGCCTCACCCTTGTTAGGCAAGCGCTACACCCTGAGCTACAGCCCCGCCCTTCCTTTCTTTATTTACGCAGTTCATTCAGGGCATGTGACTTGAAGATGACTGGATACAGAATCCACCAAAGTTTCCACTGGTGGTGGACAGATAAAGAAAATGTGGTACATAGGTATGGTGGGGACATTCTCCAGGACGGATAAGGAAAGAGAGGTGTACCTTGGATCTTCAGCCTGTTACTTGTGACAACTGGGATGAACTCTGAGGACCTCATGCTGAGTGCAGTGAGTTGGGCCTGGGAGCTCTTTGTCATCTCACTTGGATATGGAAGCTGAGACCAGCTCACAGAGTAGGGGGATAGTGGTTGTCACCAGGGACAGAGTCAGCCTGGGCACAGGGGAGAGGTTGGTCAGCGGGGAGCCAGCCATAAGGAGTGAGTTCCAGGTAAGTTCCTCGGGTGCCTCCTGGTAACTGGGGTTCATACCAGTGTATTGTGTGCCTGGAAATTGGTGAGAGATAATTTTAGGTGTTTTTCACAACAACAGCAGCAGCAACAACAAAATAAGTATGTCAGGCACAGTGTGTGTTACTGGCTCCATGTCTTGTTAATACACTATAAATACATAGTTTTCATTAATTAAAAATAAAGCTCCTTGTACCACACCACCATCTGCTGGGGGGCACAAAGCTATGCATGAGTACCCACTTCTGTGTATGTGCTGCAACAGGAGGTGCCCGTGCTGGGCAGTCCACGGCTCTGTTGGCCCCACAGCCTCGGGTGGGAACTGTGGTGGGCATGAGTCCTGGGGTGGGGGCCCGCTCCTTTGTGCTCCCGTCATACAGCGGCTTCCCTGGTTGTGTGCTCACACTTGGGGCCGTCTGTTCAGGGGAGAAGGAACTCTCCATTTCTACAGGTAGATGAGGCCTGGGTGTCCCCGTGCCCCAGCTGGCCCTGTGGGTCTCCATTCTTTCAGTCTTTTTCTTTCTAGTGTGCTGACCAGCCAGCCAGGCCACTGGACACACCCTTGAGTGTGTGCCTCGTGCCTTGTGTGCTACAAAGATGGTCGGTGCAGTGCTTATGGCCTGCGCCTGGAGGCAGGGTCTTCTCACATCGTGGCTCCCAGGCATCTTCTCTAGAAGGTGGCTTGTTGGAGGGCCGCTGCCCCTCTCTGGCTTGTGCCTCTGTGCTGCGCCCTCCCATCCATAAGTTGGCCCAGCCTCTTCTTTCTCCTTCAGCAAGGAATACAAGGTCCACAAGTGGTCTTGGGGTGCTGCTGAGTCCTGTGTCATCTAGATACCTACTCAGTACTTCTGTGCCACCCCTCCACTCCCGGTCTTCCTGGCTGTGTCCTGGGTGCTCTGTCTTTATAGTGGATAGCTGCTGACTGTCTGACTCCATGACCTGGTGGATATGACTGGGCATGACTCGTGAGTGGCCCAGGATCAGGGTTCTGCCTGTCAGGGCCCAGCAGCATGGCAGAGCTGGTTCTCACATGGGGTCTCTCTGCTGGAGATAGCATGGCCTTCCTGCAGTATTGCGCTGCGCGCTTTTGCCATCGATACCTTCCATGGTAGCAGGGTCCCGAGGTAGTGTGACCCCAAGGTGGGGCTAGCTGCCTCCTCCCCAGGTGAACTCATGACAGGGCACTCAGCCTCTCCTGCTGGGTGGATCCCAGTGTCTTAGGGGCATCACCTGCAGTGCGAGGAGGCTAGCTGGGCACCACACCTCCTGGGTGGGTGTGACGCAGCACCGTTGGTTTCTCGCTCATATGTCCTGCTCTTCCCTTGAACCTCGCTGGAGTGGCAGGTCCCTGAGTCTCGACAGCCTGCCTCTTGCACCCTTCTGCTGCCCAGGCAGTGTGCCGTCATCGGTGCACTGGGTCAAGTGGTGCTCCCGGGGTGTCCAGAGCTCTGGACTCTGGTGTGACTGGAGGAGGGGAGCTGCCCTGGCTCCGCAGCAGCCTGTGGGCTGGTTTCCTCTGCTGTGCACACAGGCGGCTCCTGACCCGATTCTTCACTGGGGCGGGCAGGTGCTTCTGGAGACAGTGTGCAGACATCATGTTCTAGAGGCTGTGAATGCTTTGAGTCCACATCTGGTGCCACATCTATGAGCAGGCCTCCTGCTTTGTGAATCTTGGTGTAGTCTACAGTCATTGTCTAGGGCCTGCTGCCCTTCTGCAGAGGCCAGTGTGAAGTGATCCAAGCCATGCCCCTCCATCTCCTTGATCCCTGGAGTGCGTGTGTGTGTCCACATCCCAAGAGGCTTCCCCTTGACCTTCCATGGCCACAGACCCAGGATGGACATGTCATAAGCTGCCCAGTGTGTCAATCGCATTTTACGTGTGTGGGCCACAGAGATGACCACTGAATGGGTCCAAGATCAGGGGACTGTGGGGGGCCACTCTGAGCTGTTTGCAAAGCCTCTACTTGGCCTTGAAGCTAAGGAGGTTTGGTCTGCCATTGCAAGTCATCCTGAGGTGCTGAGCGTCTGGTCTCAGAGGGCAAGGCCACTCAGAGATGCCTGAAGACAGACACCCCACTCGCGCCCCGGCAGCCAGCAGAGAGCAGCCCCACACCTGCAGCCCCGCCATGACGTCCCCCCACCACCACTAACACGGTGCCTCCAGTGGCCCCGCAGCCTGCTTGCTCAGCCTTTCACTCCTCAGGGCCCAGGGACCTGGCTTTCCCAGCGCCCCCTGGAAAGCCACTGGGCGAACAAGCTGAGACGCTCAGCACCTCGGGTGAACGGGGCAGGCCCAGGCGTGGCAGCGTTTCCGGACATCTCACATGCCCAGCACCTGTTTAGGAGGCCCCTGAAAGCCGTGAGCAGAGAGACCTATTTAGAGCCCCTCAGCCCCGAGCTGCGTGCCTGCTGAAGGTTTCCTCATCCCTTGTTTGGCTCCGATTTTGAAGAGCCGTTGGAAAACAGTGGGAGGAAATTGATTTTGAGGAAATTAAATTTTTTTTTGAACCACAATGAAGGCTTTAAATCAAGGACAAGGTGGGCTCACTGCTGCTGTCTCTGGTTGGTGCCTGGAGCTGCTGCCGCCTGCCCAGCAGACGGGGCAGCCGCGGCCGTGTAAGTGTGCTGTGCTGTCTGCAGACACCCTGCTGACTTTCTCCTCTGTTGCTCAGCCTCCGACAGCCGAGTCCAGGCACGTGCGGCCGTGTGGAGGATGCCCAAGGAGCTGGAGTCCGGAAGCCAGGAGTCCCCCGACGACTCTGCAAGCACCGCCCAGACCCTGGAGCTGCTCTGTCACCTGGACAACACAGCCCATGGCAATGTGGCCTGGTAGGATGCTGCATGTGGCATAGGCCTAGGATGAGCCTGCAGGCTGCTCAGGGACCACCTGCACTCTTGACAGACGCTGTGCCTCCATTTGTTTTTTTGTTTTGTTTTGTTTTTAGTGTGTGTGGGGGTCCTTGTTGTGTTCTAGATTAACCTTGCTTCTGGAAGCTCACTATATGCATGGTGCAGAGCCTGTGTCCCTTCTTTTCCTCTTGGTCTAAGCAGTGTTGCCCACAGTCACCTGACAGAATCAGCCTGCCCTGTGCTGCGCTTTCCACAGGTCGTGCCTCACGCCGAGGGCAGCCAGCTCTCTTCCCATGGCCTTTGCGTGAAGGCTATGTGCTTGGTTTACCATGTCCTAGGCCTTCTGTTGTCTCTGTGACTTCAGCTTTGTTTTCCCCATCAGTCCTGTGGTGTGTCAGGCGACAGGAGATGTGACTGCCATTTGTAGAGGGTTTCTGGCCAGTTGCTGCCTGTGTCGTCAGAGGTTGGCTATGTCCACTCACCTAGCCACTCCAGAGGCGCCTTTGCACAGCAATCATGGCTGGACTCTGATGGTGCTGAAGCCATGATAACATTAGAGGCCATGATTTCCGGGAGGGACTCTGGGGCATGACGTTATGGGTATTTATAGTGACCGCGATCACTTTGCTTAGTACAGCGACACTTGGATGTGTGTGTATGTGTGTGCACTCTCATGCATCCGGAAGGAGGCCTGTACCTCTCTACGCTTGCTTCTGTCCTAGCTGTGCCAGTGAAACAGATTCAACCCATAACATGCTTGCTAAGCATCTGCTGCATGCTCCCTCCTAGGCTCTAGGGACAGCAGTGAGTTCTGGGACCTGGCCTCGAGCAGTCCCTGTCTCCAGGGGAGACTCAGAGTGTCGTGGGCAGGAAGTTGTGGTGATGAGTCCTAATGAGCTGTGTGCCAGAGTCCTAGAGGAAGCTGCGAGTCAGACTGCGCAAGGACTGAGTGTCCTGAGGTGACACTCGGACAGGGCTGAGTGTTGGTCCAGGCTCCGTTGCGAGGCCTGGTCCTTGACAAGGTTTTGGAGCAGTGCACAGTCAGGCAGTCTGAGCTCAGGAGGCCCCACATCACTGAGGAGGATTTGATTTTACCGTGGTTTTGCTTCTGCCTGCTCCGTGGTTCTTCCTTGTTAGAGAGCTGCCTTGAGTATTCACCTCATGCCCGACCTGGCGGAGTTGGTGGCTGGTGAGTCCTGAGGCCCCAGGAGCAGTTGCTTTCGTGCTGTCACTTGGCTGCCCACCTTTAGATTCCCTGTGCACGTCTCACAGCTCCATCCAGAATCCCACATTCAGTGGCCACATTGCCCAGCAAGCAGACATTTGTGTAGGTGTCTATAAGCATGCACATTGTGTGTGTCCCTCGTCCCTGGAGGCACAGTGGTGTGGGAGCAGACAAGCCCCAGGTGGGCCAGAAGTTGCTCAGGGAGGACCATGAGAGCAGAGATGGTGAGCTCAGGAGGGGCTGTGGAGCCATCAGGCTGCTTTCCTGGCTGCCTACCTTGTGCACGCACCTGTCAGATGCCATCCAGAGAGCAGGCTGTGTGTGTGTGTATGCGTGCGCACACACGCCTTGTCAGGAACTGAATGCTGAATACTAGCTTGGGACACTAAACTGCACCATGCACACCGCCCATGAAAGGGAGGCTTGTTGTGAAGTGGTTGTGGTGTTTAAACACAGTCGGCTGTTCTCAGAGTCACCGGAGTGCTATCTGTTCTGACTTTGCCGCTGCTGTTCAAAGCATTTCTTGAGCTCTTCTCTGTCATCTAGAACATCAGTGCATATTTTTCCCCGTGTGTCTGTTTTGAGTGTTTCACATTGAGGTCATTGCACATTCAGCAGCAGTTGTAGGGAGAGCACAAACCCTGTACGCCCTCCACCGGTCTCCCTGGTACCTGTGGCAGCAGTGAGAGGCCACCACCTGCACGTCGGCTCTGCACCTTTTGCCAGCCCTGTGTGGGTCCTCGTGCTTGCGTGGGAGCCTCCAGAACAGTCTAGAGCAGCTCGCCCACGGGTCCTTCCTTCTTTAATATCTGTAAGCACTATTCTGTGCTTCATCCCTAATTTGGTCATTTCTAGAAGATTATATAAGTGAAGTTATGCACTGTGTAACCTTGATACTGACTTTTTAATTCCCTGGATTGTTGTGTGTGCTGACTAATAGCCAGTTCCCTTTGGTTGCTGAAGAGTATTACCTGGTACCATGCACCACCGTCTATCTAACCCGAACCTGCTGGAGGATGCTGAGGCTTTGCCAGCTTGGGTCCGCCACGTGTAAAGCCGCAGTCAGTGCCAGCATGCACTGCCCTTGCCAACTGGCTCTGCCGTAGTGCCCTGGGTTCTTAAGAAAGGGTACTTCTTTCCCAGAGTGACTGCACATTTTATGTCTCGCTGTTGTGCATGTGGACCAGCCTCTGTCCTCGCCAGCACTGGGTGTGGTCAGGGATATTCAATGTTCCCTGCAATGCACAAGGACTGTCCTCACCAGCACTGAGTGTCACCAGGGATATTTGATGTCCCCCCACAGTGCACAAGGACCAGCCTGTGTCCTCACCAACACTGGGTGTAGTCAGGGTTATTCTTTGAAGAATCTTCAGTGATTTCCAGGGTTTATTGGACAAGAAATTTTAGTTTTGAAAATTTAAGTCACAAGTTTGATGGATCCATTGGGGGCTGGACACAGTGATCAGGGGCATGCTTTCCTTTTGGCTTATCAGTTGACACTGAGCATCACTAGGAGAGGCCCTTAGACTTTCCTGAACAATGCTGCTGGCTGTCGGAGAGCATGCAGGAAAGCTACCTAGTTCCCATGCTCCATCCACCAGGTCTCCCCGCCTCAGGTCATATGCCCTGCTGGCTTGGGGTGTGCTCTCCCTGTCTCCCCCAAGGGGAAGTGTTGGGGGCATCTGTCCTCAGCCATTTCAGCATCCATTTGCTGGGGAGCAGTATTCAGTCCTGACCTAGGACACCCCTCATGCTGTTTTCAGCCCCCCAACAAACAGGGTTGACAGAGTGATTGCCAGCAGCTCCCACTGTGAAAAGACCTCTAGTGCCCAACTTGAGTGTCCTCTAAAGAATCAAGGGCCCACCCATCCACCATGAATGCCCGATGTCACAGGGGGCTTCATCCTCATGGCTGCCATCTCTGCTTGGTGTTCCCGCTTCTGTTCACACTCGGGGGTGATGTTCTCTGTGGAGTCCCAGCTTCCTCTGCAACACCAACTCAGTCAGGCTCAGGGCTCATCTTCAGGGAAGACGGGCTCTAAGCCACCTTAGGAGCACCAAGGACAGCACCAGGTGCAGAGGAGGCTGGTTCAGGCACCCAGGGCAATGCCAGGCCAGAGAGCTCAAGACACAGGGAGCAGGGCTCTAGGCTGTGTCCTCAGCCTGAGGACAGCACTCAGCACATTGGGTGGCACGCCCCAGTAGATATGGAAGGCCAGCACCAAGTGCAGCTCCAGGCACAGAGTAGGTGGGTTCGGGCACAGAGGACAGTGCCAGGAGGAGACCTGGACTCAAGACTGCATCCTCAGTACCAAGGACAGTGCCAGGCACAAAGGAAGATGGGCCCCAGTCCTCAGCATCAAGGACCGCACTGGGCACAGAGGGAGGTGGGCTCCAGACCTTGTTGTCAACAACAAGGACAGCACCAGATATAGAGGAGCCCTGTCCCAGGCCTCATCCTCAGCACCAAGGACAGCACCAGGCACAGAGAGAGGGGCACTCCAGGCTGAGTCCTCAGCACCCAGGACAGCTCTGGGCACAGAGGGAGGCTGGCTCCAGGCTGGGTCCTCAGCACCCAGGACAGCTCTGGGCACAGAGGGAGGCTGGCTCCAGGCTGGGTCCTCAGCACCCAGGACAGCTCTGGGCACAGAAGGAGGCTGGCTCCAGGCTGCGTCCTCAGCACCCAGGAGAATGCACTTGGGCTTGTGCATTCTGTGTTGGGGTGCTGGGACTGGTGGTGGGCATTCCGACCCAGGACTTCAGAAGCACCTCGTTGCATCCCAGCTAAAAGGGCTTCTAGAAGGAGCCATTTGTGACCGTCGTCACCTGTGATCTGAAAGTTGTTTTGGTTGCTGGATATGTTGATTTATCTTTATCAGAATGGTCTCAGAGTGTCCAGTGTCCTCTAGCTAGTCCTTTTCAAAATGTAAATATGAACCAGCTGAGCTTCCTGGGGGAGCTGCTTATTTGTTTTCTAGCATGTTTCTCCTCTGCACTCTTTGTTTTTGGGGGGTTACTGGCAAACAAATCCAGGGAGTATTGCCACTGAGACACACCCTCAGCTCCCTTGTTTTGAGTAGGGACTCAACAGGTTGTCCAGGCTGCCTCAGTCTTGCAGGAGGAGACCTGCCTCAGCCTCCCGAGTGGCTGGGATCATAGGCAGGCAGTACTGTGCCTGGCCTGCCCCATGCACTCTGGAGTCACTTCTGGGGTCAGCGTGCATTTGCTCAGGGAAAGGCAGCATAGTTAGGCCTGGGCCTGCACCCCCTCTTCAGACATGCAGCTGCTTGTGCTGTCAGCGTGGGCTGGCCATTTCTCTTCAGGCCCTGCAGTCCTGTGAGTGGGGTGATTTGGAATGGCCAGTGCCGTTTCTTCCCTAAGCTCATGGGCTGCCACAGCCTCTCTTTGATACTCAGTGCCACCTGACTTTACTCATCAGAAATAAGTGGCAGACCTTCCTTCCCTGCTCCCTTGGCAGTGAGGTGGTCCCCGTGCCTGCTGCCACCGTAAGAGGAGCCTACTCGGACAGGGCCTCGGCATACAGCCTCCTGGGTGAAGTCTGTGAGCAGAGGGGAACTTACCTGCACAGGGCCGTGGCATACAGCCGCAGGGCGGGAGCCGTCCAGACCACTCCCTCCTGGGTGAAGTCTGTGAGCAGAGGCTGCTCCCTGACTGGAGTGGGTGCAGGCCCAGGGGGCCCTAGGCACCTTTCACCTTCTGGTGTGGTGTGATGTCCTGACCACCTTCAGTTCATCTCACACGGCCATATTTCACATTGGTCTGTTGGCTAACTTAAATTCTTTCTGGAACAATTTGGGACATGGATACACGAGTAGCATTAGAGTCTGCCTTGCCACTGCTGTAGACCCTGATGCTGAGAGGGGTTGACCCTAGTATTGTACTTGCAGCGGACTGTGCTTTTTCACTTTTGGGGAGCAGACGTGGAAGATCTCTTTACAGTGCTTATTGTGGCATGTGTTGTGCTTCTGCAGAGCTGGGTTTCTCCTTGGGACACACATGAAACTCATAGTTAGACTTTTTTTTCAGTGTGCAGAATGGACATTAACACTGGGCCACCGGCTGTAGACCCACCGCGTTCGCTAACACCTCCTGCACTTTACACTTGCCCACTGAGGTTTACACCACTGTCTCAGGAGCCCAGATGGAGAGGAGGTTTCCTGGAACTGTGAGGGGAAGGAGGTGATTATTTCTGAGAGTCTGCACAATGCTTCATCATCACCGGGGCTTCGCTGGCTGATTAGCCACAACAGGGTGATTGTGTGGTCTCCATTGCCTTTGATGATCAAGAGGCCCTCCAGCTGCTTAGGAGCCGTGCCCCTCACCTGCAGATGAATGTTCCCTGCTGGCGAGTGGAAGCAAAGTCAAAACACTGGGAATGTGGGCACATTCTTGTTGGGCACTGTTCCCCAAGTGGTGTATCAAGAGCAGTCACACAAATCGCCTTGTTTTCTTGGATGATGAAAATCTCCTTTAAAGGAGAAGTTACTAAAATCAGTCACGACAAGCTTTTGAAAGATGGGGGTAAGTTTGAGGACCGTCAGCTGTTGTATTGTCCTTGCTCCTGCCACCATGATCCATGATCCAGGTGTGGACGGAGTTAGGCATGCTCTTCAACATGGTATGTTTCTCTGGTGGCATTCTGCATCCTGTGGCTCTGCACAGTGGCCAGCCAACCTAGCCTCCTGAGCCAGCTGCTGGGAGGAAACCTGCTGTGCAGATGCAGTAAATGTCACACTGGAGTGGCAGGCAGGCCACTGTGTGTAAGGACCTTGTTGGAAGGCAGGAAAGGGCACAAGCCTGGGTGTTGAGACTGGGGAGGGGGAGAGAAGCCACATGGGGGCCCACCAGACAGGACGTTGCCGCTTTATTTTTTTCTTTTTAGTTCAGTGTGCCAGAAGAGTGGAAATTGGCTCTGGTTAAATGTTACAAAGAGCGAATTGATAGTTATTCTCAACATCTTGGAAAAGTTGCCTTTGAGGGTAAGACAATGTTTGATGTTTTCACAGATCCTATGCTGCGATTGCCCTGCCAATGACAATGTCATCGTCAAAGTGTGATCAGGTTTTTATGAGATCCATGCCAGTGCTGGCTAATCACACCAGACCTAGGCATCCCTAAGAGCAGGGTTTTAAAAACTGACACCTAGGAGCTGCTGCCCTGCTCACCAGCTTGTTACTGATGCCGTCCATCAGCTTTCACAACGACCCTGGAATTTTGCCCAACAGACCTTAGTCTATGCAGAAGAACAGTCTCATGGTATTCTGGGTCCATACCAAAAATGCCATTTTTTAAAGCTTTCTTAAAGTCTCCATTGTATAGTGGGAATGGGCATCACAGTCTCCCTTTTCCCATGTAACTAAAGGGGAGTATTAGAAAGAGGGGATGATGAGGAGGGAACACTTGTAATATGCATTGTGTAGGCACAACCCATTCTAGGAAGACCCAGAGTACAAGAGTTTGGCCAAACAGTACAGGAAGTATAGGTAACTGTTCACAGCAAAGAGACACTCATTCATTTGTTCACTAAACACTGGCTCAGAAGTGCGTATCCGTCCATCCTCTCAGCAACCCAGTGGGTGTCTCCCCGCACGCGTCAGCAGAGTCGCTTACCAGTGAATCCAGTGGGAAAGCCAAGAAGCTGCTGCTGTGACAAAATGTGTCCATGCAGCTGCTGTGACAAAATGCCAGCCACCAGGTAGCCTTTAAACAGCAGAGTTCATGGCTGTGGATTCTGGAGGCTGGAAATTGCACCCCGCCCACAGGTCTGGTTGGCCTCGACTGAGTCCCTCTGCTCAATGCTGAGATGGCCCCTGTGTACCGTATCTTCACATGTGTATGGAGAACGATCTTGCCCTCACCACACCTGTGCTTGCCCTCACACCTGTGCTTGCCTCACCATACCTGTGCTTGCCCTCAAACACTGGTGCTCCTTCTCACCACACTTGTGCTTGCTCTCACCATACCTGTCCTTACTCTCACCACACCTGTGTTTGCTCTCCCACACCTGTGCTTGCCCCCACCACACCTGTGCTTGCCCCCACCACACCTGTGCTTGCCCCCACACACCTGTGCTTGCCCTCACCACACCTGTGCTTGTTCTCACCACACCTGTGCTTGTTCTCACCACACCTGTGCTTGCCCTCACATACCTGTGCTTGCCCTCACACACCTGTGCTTGCCCTCACCACACCTGTGCTTGCCCTCACCACACCTGTTTGCCCTCACACTCCTGTGCTTGCCTCACCATACCTGTGCTTGCCCTCACCCACCTGTGCTTGCCCTCACCACACCTATGCTTGCCCTCACCCACCTGTGCTTGCCCTCACCCACCTGTGCTTGCACTCACCCACCTGTGCTTGCCCTCACATACCTGTGCTTGCCCTCACACTCCTGTGCTTGCCCTCACCACACCTGTGCTCGCCCTCACACTCCTGTGCTTGTTCTCACCACACCTGTACTTGCCCTCACACACCTGTACTTGCCCTCACACACCTGTACTTGCCCTCACACTCCTGTGCTTGCCCTCACCCACCTGTGCTTGCCCTCACCCACCTGTGCTTGTCCTCACACTCCTGTGCTTTGCTCTCACACTCCTGTGCTTGTTCTCACCACACCTGTGCTTGCCCTCACACTCCTATGCTTGTTCTCACCACACCTGTGCTTGCCCTCACCCACCTGTGCTTGCTCTCACCATACCTGTCCTTGCTCTCACCACACCTGTTTGCTCTCCCACATCTGTGCTTGCCCCCACCACACCTGTGCTTGCCACCACCACACCTGTGCTTGCCCCCACACACCTGTGCTCATTCCCACCATACCTATGCTTGCTCTCACACTCCTGTGCTTGCCCTCACACTCCTGTGCTCTTTCTCACCACACCTGTGCTTGCCCTCACCACACCTGTGCTTGCCTTCACCACACCTGTGCTTGCCCTCACCATGCCTGTGCTTGCCCTCACCATGCCTGTGCTTGGCCTCTGCTTTTATCTGCCTGCAGGCAGAGTGACTTGGTTGATGGTGGTGGAAAACAGCACAGGCTCTTCAATACCCCATTGCCTGGTTTCGAGGTCACAGGCTGTTGCATCAGATGTGTTGCCAGGCATCCTGTCAACGTGGGTCTGTCCCTGCAGGTGTTCCTTGTGCTCCAATGTGAAGATCTTGTCCTTATGCAGATTGATCAAACTGGGTCTCCTTCATGGTGGGCTCGTTTCTTGTGCCACTCCTGTGGCTCTTGCACAATGCTGCTTTGTGCTTATTGCAAATTTTTGAGCAGAAAGAAACTGCTGAAACTGAGCCAGGTTGCCAAATCTATATGTTTTAAGGGAGATTTTGTGAACTGGGAAGTAATTTTTTAAATCCTTTTCTTAAAGGGGTTTTCAACATTTGGTGTCTAACCAATGACTTAATCACTATCGCTTAGACGAATATTTTAAGATCTTCCTTTTGTCAGAGTAATGGTGAACTCAGACTGTAGGGTGCACATGGAGCAGGTCCTGGCAGCACGTGACCTCTGCCCTATGTGGCAGAGCGGTGACTCCACCATCTGACAGTGGTAGCTCCCTCTTTTGTAGGCCTTGGCACCCCCACTTCCGTCCTGAGTGCCGTGGCTTCTGTGAGAGCTTCTCCGTGTCTCTGGAACTGCCTCACCAGGTGCTGGAGCCCAGGGCAGCGCACGTCCAGCACATCCATCCAGGAGCCTCTTGCTTGAGGAAAGGGTGTGCTTCCTCTGAGGGGCATGAACGCTGCAGAGGTGCCACCTGCCTGCTGTGGCCCTGCTGGCTGCCTCCCAGGGGCCCCGTGTTTTATTTGCTTATTTGGGCAAATGGGGCGTTCACGGGAGCAGCCCTCCTGTGCTTGCTTTTCTCTCCAGGATGGGGAAGGGTGTAGCATGCTTACATGAGACCAAGCTTCTCTTTCCCCATTTGTTAATACTGTCATGAGTCCTCTCAGTCACTGGTAGAGTGTGATAAAGTAGAAAAGTGGATGATTTTTATGAACAAAGAAATACACTTCTTGGTTTGGAGTAGCAAGAATGGCAGACATCCTAGGTTATTTCCCCATGTTTATAGCTCTGGTTTCATGGTGATGATCCATGATAAAATAGTTTCTCTTTTTGTTGCACTTTGCATATCCCAGCTATTGCAAGGTGTGCTGCAAACAGGAATGATTATTGGATTGTTACCTACAAAATAAAGCAGCTATTTTCCAACATATCAGCCGTGGATGAATAATGGGGTGTGTAGTAAAAGCAGGTTTCCCACGTTGATTCCCTCAGCCATCAGCCCCCTGGAATAGCTGGTGTTTCTTCGCGGCGCAGCTCTGTGGAAGTACCTTAAAGATGCTCTTCCGAAGTGCATATCTGATAGCTCTGGTTGGGGTTGCAGTCTTCCGTTGCCTGCAGAAGAGCAAACAGCCCTTGTCTAGTCACTTACTGCCTGTCTTACGTGCACAGGAATTGTAGGATGGAACAGAGCCCTGAAGGCGGGAAGTGGGAGGAGCCCAGAGTTGGGCCATCAAACTGGAGGCTTGGCCTGAGGCTCTCACTTGGGGAATTGTGGCCACAGGGCAGAGCTGGAGCACCACCAGGTGAGGCAGGAAGCATGGTCATCCCCACCAGTGGCCCATCAGGCCCATGCAGGCGTAGCATGCTGTCCACCCTGTATCTGACTCTCTCACACCAGCTGTAGGAATGGTGGATTTCTAAAGAGAATGAACTTGGGTTTTCTGTTTGCTTAATGGTAGTTCTTATTTACTCTGCCGTGTGTGTGTGAGGTTATTTGCTTTCCTTATTGACCTTGAGCTGTAAACTCCTCGTGCTCACCTGTAATACTGAGGTCTGCAGTCAGTCTATGGAAACCGTCACCAGAGGAGGCCTTGGGACCCTTGGCCTGTGATGTCTTGCCTTTCAGGTTGCCTTGCCTGCCCTTCCCAGGGCTGCAGGAGGCTGGGTATGTCTCTTCCTATATTTTGGTGTTGCCTCTTGGTTTTTAGGTCTTTTCCTTGTAGGATACCCACACTCTCTCTCCTACCAGAATCTTTAAGGAACCCACACTAAGCCAGTCCAGCAGGAAGAATCCATGAGCTTTCTTATCTGCCCCAGTTTGGTTGGTTGACTTCTCTGTCTAGTCCTTTCAAAGACAAATTAGCAAACCATGGGTGACATAATCGATAAAAGTTACCTGGAGTCCTTAGTTTTCCTTTCCTTCCCCCTGTGGGTTCTGGTTATTGAACCCAGGGTCCCTCACACATAGGCAAGTGCTCCACCACTGAACCACAACCCTGTCTCTTATTATTATTTTTTTTTTTTTTTTGCTTTTGGAATCTCTGGATCATCCATATCAATGTGCCAAGATTGACTCCTGACACCTATAAAAGGCAGGTTAGTTTTTCATTTTAAATTTATGGACTGCAGAGTTTCAGCCTTGAATAGTCTCAGAAACAAATGGTGACCACCCCTTGGTTCATGGCCTGCAGTTGCTCAGCCTTGGCTTCTGTCCATGCTAGAAGTCTGCCAGTGCGGGGCACCTTCTTCAGGACATGCGTGATGGGCCTGTGTGGCGTAGAGAGTCCAGGCCTTAGCACGAGGGCCTGACACTGTCAGTCTCTGGTAAGGTGGTCAGGGGACAAGGACTAGGAAGTGGTCCTGACTCACCAGCAGTGCCACCTTGCCAGGTCCCTTACAACACCTCCCAGCCCAGGGTCCTGGCATAAGTCGCCCTTTCCCTGCCTTGCTCGGGGCTGGTCCTGCATTGTCTTGTGCATGACAGCACTTGCATCTTGGCACTTCAAGGCGTGTTGTGTGCAGAGGGCTTCCTTTAGCCTCTCCACAGCACGGGTCACTTCACACTGCGCTGCTTGTCCCAGTGTCAGGCCCCTGCTGTCTCACTGCTGCCTCTTTGGTTCAGCATCTGAGCAGCAGGTTTTCTCTGTTCCAGAAGTGACATGGTGGAGATTCCCTCAGGTGGGCACACACCACATGTGTCCGGTGTACTCCAGGAAGGCTCGCTGTGGTCCAGGGACACACACCAAGGGCCACTTTTAGGAAAGTGTCTCTTTTGTCCCTCTGAGGATCAAGGACAGTCGCAGACATGTCCTGTATTGTAGAACAGGTGCAGGAGGAACTGAGAATGGAAGGAATGAGGTGCTCTCAGGCTGAGTGGCCTGGGTTCAGTCGTTCTGGTCAGGGGAGGGTGGCTCAATGTCTGGGTGCTGTGTGGAAGCACTTGCAGACCATGAAGGCATGCCGGACACCCGAGCTGCTCCAACCCCAGTCGAGAGCACGCTGTCTTCCCCTGACCTGAGGATCTCACCAGAAGGAAGTCATGTTGACAGCCCAGCTCTGCTGTGCAGCCCAGGCCGCAGTGGCCAGATGACAGGGGTGTAAAGCCACTGCCTTTCCTTTGTGGGCCACCTTTACAGCAAGCCCAAATCCCAATGGGTCATTGTCTGTTAGGAGCTCTGATGAATGACCAGAGTTTCTGTCCAATGGAAAAGACTTCCATTCATTTTCTGGTCATTTTGCTCATTAGAAACATGCTATAACCCTTTTAAAATATTGTATTTTGTGGTAAATCCACTAGATCTTTACTTAAAACAAGTTCTGCCATAACTTGGATTTGAAGGTAAGACCCCAGAGGCTTCTGCTGCTGGGCACTGCGGCCAGGGAAGGCCGTCCGGGAGGTGTAAGCCTGGATACCTGGCCACTGGCTGCCTGCTGGTCACCTGGAGAAGCCACACTGTGCTTTTGTGGCTGTGCCCATGTGCCTTTGCAAAGTACACCTTAGTGACTTGGAGCAGCTGCTGCTGTGCACCCAGGAGCAGCTCCCAATCTCCAGGCCCAGGCTGCCCCTGGTGGCTCAGAGCAAAAGCTGAAGCAAAGCCCTTGACTGCACAGCAAGCCATCTTCTAACTAGTTGGAATGCTCAGTGACTTTTACGTCTTTGAAGAGGAGTGAAAGACCAACGGTCATTAGAAATCCCGTCTTCCTCTCCTTCAGTGCCTGGCTTTCCCAGGGTTTGATGTGTGAGCCGTGTGTCCAGCTTTAGGAAGTCCTAATCTGCCACTGGAGAACATGCACCTGCTCAACCTGCTGAAGCCTTATTGCTGACATTCTTCACTTGTGTTTTTTGGAAGAGAAAGCTGTTTCCATGAGGATTCAAGTTCCTACCCCAGAAAGAAAAAATCCTGATGAGAGGATTGAGGACTTGGCTACAGGCTCAGCTCCACAGTCAGCTAACCCTGCCGTCTGCATTGTCTTCTGGAGAGGATGTCTCTCTCCCCTGGAAGCACAAGGTCCCACACCCCAGAAAGCCAGGCTCTTAGATGACGGGAATAGTCTTCCAACTAGGGCAGAGTGGGGAAGAGGCCACCGAGGCGCAGGAGCAGCCATGGCCTGGTAACCAGCTGCCCAGCAGGCTGGGACGAGGCCAGGTCGGAGGCTCGAGGATGAGCAGGCTGCTGACGCTGTTTTGCCTTCTGCTGGAGCCCTGGCTGTCCAGCCCTGGCCTGCATGAGCCTGGACCCCTGATTCCTGTGAACTCCCAACCCTGGCTGCCGGTACCTTGACACTCTGCCCCCTTCCACGTCATGGAGTCTTCCTGCCTGCCTAGGGGCTCCATGCTGGTGCTTCCAGCTGCTGAAGAGGGTGTCTGAGGCTTCCACATACGTCAGGCAGATGGAGTGGACCAAGTGGCTTTTGTTTCAGAATTTAGATTATGAAGTACTGGACGTTTTCTTGTGAAAGACTCAGCACAGTATGAGTCACTCTAGACAATTGAAGCACTCCGCATTCCTGCCTTATCTATTTTAAACACTGTAGTAAAAATACAGGCAGCTACCCTCCCTCCCTCACCGGCAGCCTCTGGCCTAACCCAGCCCTCTGCTGCTTTTTAAGTGAAGTTTTACTGGCTCTGCTGCCTCTGTCTGGCCATGTGTTCCTGTGGTTGCTTTTGTGCTGCAGCCACAGAGCCCTGCAGGTCCAGAAGCCTCAGCTGGCCCTTCAAGCCTAAAGTCCTTTTCCTTTAGTCCTTTATAAAAAGCTTTCCGACACTGTTCAGGGTGCTTGAAATTTTGACTCCCAACTTTAAGGTTTTTAACTTTCCCTGGACATACGATGTATTTCACTTAATACTATTGTAATTTTAGGATTCTCATTTTCCAGTAGAGCAGATCGGATTAAGCTCTAAATGAAAAGCTGGTGATTTCTCTAGCATTGTGATACTTCACCCATCCAGTCCTCTGCTCGCTGGGTTTTACCTGAAGGGGACGTAGAGGAAGAGGAGGCCATCACACATTGTAAATGTCCTTTGAAGGCCATAGCTTCCCTTCCAAACTAGATATTGAAAGTGAACAGGTGCTTGCAGAAGAATTAAAAGCAGCTGGTACATGTTGGACAGGATGTGTACACTCTGTAGCTGTCAAGGAATTGCAGATTAAAGCAGCAGAGGTGTACATTTTGAGGTGCAGGTCAGTGAGGCTGTGGGGTGTGCTTTTTTAGAAGACTAACAGGAAATGCATCTGTCTTCTGATTGTAAGTTCTAAGAACTGACCCTAAAGTGTGCCAAGAAGTTCACCTCTAGGATGCTTATTGCTTTACCCTGTGAAAATTGGAGGCAACTGCAATATCATGAATTAGGGAACTGGGTTTAAAAATTCTGGAAGTCCACATGGTGGAGCTTGGTGTGGTTTTGGAAAGGATTGTATCTATTTGACAGGGAATGTTGTGCAGGATGCATTTTAAGTAAAAGCAAGTTGCAGGACAGTTCTGTAGGTCGTAACTGCAGCGATGTTCTACACATCAGCACCCATTGGGAAGCTGTGGAAAGACACATCACAACTTGTACATCGTTGCAAGTGGGTGGGAATGCAAGGGACATTGTGGCTCCAAAACCTGAATATTTTGATGGGCAACTGCAACTTCACATTTGCAGTGTGTGAAACAACTCTGAGCTTGAAATGAGGTTTTGCAGAGTCAGGCAACTTCTCATCCTTCACTGGAGAGGAGAGCTCCTTCAGTGCCCATGAGGGCTGTTTGTTGTTTTGTTAGCAGGACTTGCTAGATATAAGAAATGTGCTTTCAAGCTCACTGCAGGGGGAGAATGGCAACTGCCAGCAGGAGGACCTGCAGGAATAGAAAGGGTGATGGACACGGTCACCAGGGTTACAGACCAAGCTTTTCTATATGCAGACTCCATAAAGAAAGAGCAGGCACATCAGGGCTGCCGGCCTGGGGACAAGGCTACGTGGCTATCCAGGAGTGGAGTGCAGAATGGGCTGTCGAGCCCATCTGTGTGACCTGAGCCCCTTTAAGAGCAACACGCTGTGAAACACTCCAAGGTTAATTCCAGCAGCGTGCCTAAAATAACTGAAAAGGACCAATGTTGATGAGGGAAATAAGTACCTTGAGACCTGTGATGATGGAACCCACTGTATGGAGCGCAGCACTGTGATTTTGAGAAGGAAGTTCACAGGAACGAATGCCTGCATTAAGAAAGGGAAGACTCAAATAACTGCCCGGCTTTATGCATCAAAATAGGAGAACAAAGTAAGCCCAAAGTTAACAGAGGGAAGGAAATAAATGAAATAGAGCTGAGAAAAACAAATGAAACAAAGTTGGAAAGCTTTTATCCAGGTTAAGAAGAGGGGCATTCAAATAAATAAAATCAGATACAAAAGAGCAGACATTACAACTGATACTACAGATCATCATAGGATCACCAGAGGGTAAGAGACCACCATGAACAATTGCACGCAAGCAAATCATTGGCTACCTAGAAGATGCGGATTGATTCCTGAAGACATACAGCCTCCCCAGTCGGAATCATGGAGCAATATGAAAACTGAACAAATCAACAATAAGGAGACTAAGTCATCATCAAAAACCTTCTGACAGAAAGAAGCTCAGGACCGGAAGAGACTATCGGTTACCTCCCAAACAGTTAAAGGAGAGTTCATGAGGCCAAGCCTATGATGATACCAGAATCGGAGAAAGAAACTACAGGTCATTATCCCTGATGAGCTTCCATGCAAATCTTGATGCAAACCAAATTTAACAACACATACTAAGGATTATGCACCATAATTAGGGAGTTTTATGCCTGGGATGCAAGAATGGTCCAAACATGTAAATCAACAAATGCGATATGATCCTCTCAATAGATGCAGAAGATGCCTTCAGCCAGGTTCATAATAAATACTCTCCTCAAAAGAGGTAGAGAATAATGTACTTCAGCACAGTCAGGCCACAGATGTCAGGCCACAGTTAACACTGTCTGGTGAAAAGCGTAAAGGTCCTCTAGGATCGGGACCAAGACAAGATGGTCACTTCAGCCACTGCCATTCAGCGCGTAGTGACGCCTTGGCCAGAGCAGGCAGGCAAGAGAGGGAGGCTGAAGGCATCCATGTTGGGAAGGAAGACGTGACATTCCTGCTTGTAGATGACATGATGTCATATGGAGAAGACCCTGGAAACTCCTCTTAAAAAAGTCAGAACTAATAAACAATTCATGATTCTGTCTTGGTGAACTGTGTGTTTCTAGGAATTGATCCATTTCTTCTAGTTTGTTTGTTCAGTTTGTTTGCATACCTTGTCCATGTGGCCTCTTGCATCCTTTGTACCTCTGTGATATCAGTTGTAGGATGCAAAACCAATATATAAAAATTAGTTGCACACAATACAGTGGCACCAAAAGAAATTTAAAAGGCTGTCCCATTTATAACAACATCAAAAAGAATAAAATTTTTAGGAATTGAATTTTACCAAGGATGTGAAAGGTCTGTGCCCTGAAAAATATAGAACCCTGATGAAAGACACTGGAGAAAGCACACAAAGGAGGGATGACCAGTGTTTATGAACTGGAGAATTAACACCATTAAAATGTCCGTGCTGCCTAGAATGCTCTACAGATTCAGTATAATTTGTATCAAAATCCCAAAGACATTTTTCAAAGAAAGAGAAAGTCGTCTTAAAATTCATGTGAGCTTCCAACGGAGCTGAAGGAACTGAGGCCGTCTTGAGAGCGGAGGGCAGAGCTGGAGGCACCCTGTTTCCTGGCTTCCACTGGCACTGGAAAGCTGCGGCAGGCAGAGCAGGGTGGCTGGTGTCAAAGACAGACACACAGATCAAGGAGACACGGCAGGAAGCCTGGCACGTAGACCCCACGTGGTGAAACGCCCTTTGTGCAAGGTGCCAGCAACGTACAAGGAGGGAAGGGTGATCTCTGCACCACAGCACGGGGGATACTGGGTGTCCACTTGAGAAAGGGCATCTTGGACAACTATGCACAGAAACGAACTCAAAATGGATCTCCAAGTTAGGTGTCACGCCCCAGAGCCTCTCAGTTGGTCCAGGTGATCATGTCTCGGTTGAGACACAGAAGCATAGGCAACACGAGCAAGAGCAAGCAAGGGGGGTCGCGTGCAGTCAGAAAGTTCCTGCTTAGCACAGGAAGCAGCCAACGAAACGCAGAGGCCCCCTGAGCATGGAGAGCACGGCTCGCTGTCTGCATTGACCTGGTCAGTGGCCCACAGTCCAGCAGTAGGAGGAGCTTGCAGGACTCCAGAGCAAACGAGACAGCTGGGTTAAAATATTTTAGAACCAACAGAAATATTTTGAAATAAAAAGTGGGTAAAGGACCTGAAAAAGATATTTTTTTTTCAAAGTAGATACGCAAATGAGCAACAGATACATGAAATCTGCTGGCTAGTTGTGAGGAACTGCAGAGCCCGCCACATGAGCACCTCCTCACACTGCTGGGATGGCCATATCAAGAAGAGCTGGCAAGAGGTGAAGGAGCAGGCCTTGCACAGTGCAGTTTGAAGCTTCCTCAAAAAGTTACAAGTACATCTGTGCTCACCAGCAG
Source organism: Urocitellus parryii (assembly GCF_045843805.1). Lineage (NCBI taxonomy): Eukaryota > Metazoa > Chordata > Mammalia > Rodentia > Sciuridae > Urocitellus > Urocitellus parryii. Next base: position 33,074,822 of record NC_135542.1, on the reverse strand, counting down.
TTGCACTCTGAATGTGCGAACTTAGGAAACAGAGATAACTGCAGCACCACATCCGCTGCACAACTCTTCACAGCAGCCAAGGTATGGAACAAAGTGACAGTGTCATGGCCAATTTGTCAGGTTAGATTGGAGCAAAGGTGACAAATCAGCCATGAAAAAATAGAATTCAACCAGCGTTCTTTGTTTTGCCTGTTGTGTTTAAGGATGAGAGACACGTACTAAGCCACCCAGAGCCTTGGTCTAAGACAGTATCACCGCAGTCAGGGTGGGAGGCCGCCAGGCCCTCTGTGTGGACGTTTGGAGTTCATGGTGAAAACTGGACATCTAGTCAAAGATGCAAGTGGGCAAACATGAAGGCAGTGTCCAGGCTGGACTTCACTATCGGAAAGCTGTCATGCAGGTCACAGGAGTGGGTGATATGGAGGAGGGGAGCAGAGTCAACAGAGGCCCAGGTCCTGGGGCCTCCCATGTGCTCCACGTGTCTGACTAAATCCTTCCCTGGGAGTCGCCACCTCAGCACACCTCTTTGTACAAGCCACTTGGTCCTAAGCAGCAAACCCTCTGGAATGCACTGATTTTTTTTTTTTTTTTTATGCTGGGTATTGAACCCAGGGTGCTTTACTACTGTATATCTGCAGTTCTTTTATTTTTGAGACTGGGTCTCACTGATTTGCTTAGGGTCTTGCTAAGTTGCTGAGTCTGGCCTTGAACTTGCAGTCTTCCTGCCTCAGCCTCCTGAACAAAGTCCCTTAGATCTTGACTGAGTTGTGCTGATGAATAGATTCTCTTTCAGTTTTATTCTTTGAGCATTTACAGTGTGCTGGACACGCTCTAGAGGAGAATAACGAAGTCTCCCCAGTCCTCCTCAGCACCTATTTGTAAGGTACTTTCTGCCCCAGAGACTGCTGGGTGCTTGCGTGGTCAGTGCTTGTAGAGAACTGAGAGGTGACCAGCACGAAGGGCAGTGCAGCTACCACTGAGGACATGGGACAGTCTTGCGTTGGCTGTGAAGCAGGACAGCCCCATCAAGGAAGTGGGGTGGCAGCCCAGCCCTGTGTCTGGGGAAGGTGAAGAGTGGGAAGCTGCTGCCTCCTGGAGCTGTTTCCCTCATGTGCACGCTCCCTCTTCTCCTGTAGGTGACCTGCTTGTCCCAGCCTGGGTCCTGGCCTGCAGGAGTGCTGGCCTTGCCGTCCGGTCATGAAGTCTGTAGGAGACTCCTGTACTGGGTGCATGTTCTTGGGAGCTTTCTCTCCCGACCCTTCCTTGTTTGCCTTGAGGTTTCTCCACGAGGGCTCTGTGGTGGACCTGCAGAACCGTAGCTGCGAGGGTTTCTTGTGACCACTCTGTGAATGTACAGGCCTCGTGACTATTTTTTGGAAACCAGCACCCTCCCCCGTGTTGCTGGTTGTGTGAACCTTTAACAGGAATAGATCTTACTGGTCTCTTCCAGGCCACCCGTGATGCCACATGCACCTGTGCAGCAGCCCTGGGCTGCAGTCTGTCTGGCGTGTGAGTCTTCAGGACCAGACTTGGGGTTCACATGACTCCTAGTAAGCGCATCCTCCCTTTTCCTGGTTCGTAGCAGCCATCCTTAGAGCCTTCTGTATTCAGCGTGACCTTCTGCACATAAGTGGCAGTAGACTTTGTCCACTAGACGAAGCATGTCTTCAAGCTTTCACGGCCAGAACAGGAAACCAGTCTGTTTTCTAAAGCAAGTGGACTCTACCTGTGCTCTATAAGTTTGTTTTGCTTCTTTTCAAATTAAGCCATATCTTTCCTTTTTAGATATAAAAAGTTACTTCTACAGCCACTTGAAATTCACTGAATATTTTCTTATGATAAAACTACTGAAAGTGTGAGCTGCTTCTCAGAGAAGTCTCTGCCTTGGCCACACACCGGCGGACCCAGACCTGTGGGTGAGACGGGAGTAGGTCAGTGCACAGTGCCGTTCCTGGAACCTCCTAGACCAGGTCCCCATTGTCTCTTGGGAAGAGGTGCTGTTGCCACAGCTGTTTGCAGGAGGAGGGATGTCCCTGAAGGCACGTCGCTCTTCACGGCGCCCCGCACTGTGGGTCAGGTGGAGTACGAGTGCGTGCCCTGGTTTTGACTGTGGCTTTGGAGTTGGTGTTCGTGGGGTGCACGTCTTGCTCAGCAGAACTGGGGGATTTGGCAGACAAGTGTTCAGGGCACTTGGCACTGACCATCAACTCCCTAGGACAGGAAATAGATGCCTCAGCATGTCCCTGAGCAGTCTGGGGCTCGACTAAAGATGCTCAGGGATGCACCAGGCCATGCCTTGGTGTACAGCTGACTCACCACAAGTGCTCCAGACCATGCTGGGTCCACCCTGTGTGCATGTGTGCCCGGCTGACACACTGTGAGTGCTCTGTGGCCCACAGGGCCAGCACGTGCCCACGCTGCACTCCCTGGAGACGCTCCTATGCAACGTGCCTTCAGGGACATCCCTCCTCCTTGTGCTGCCATGTTGCCCCCACACCTGACTCGCTGGTCCAGGGGTGCTCAGAGGAGCCCTGGAGTGGGAGGACCTCCCGCTGCCTGGAACACCAGTTGGAGTTCTTGGCAGACAAACTGCACTTCCTGGGTGCACAGTGGGCCTGGGAGCCTGTGCTCCAGCTGGAGCTCTGGGACGTGCTGAGGGGAGCCTGTTCCTGGTGCTCAGTGCCTGAATATCTGCCATGAGATTCTGTTAACTTGTGGCCCTGTCTCCTTCCCAGAGTCCCTTGGAGAACCCGTGATCTGAAGAAAGACGTAGCATCGACCTATTTGTAGTGCTTCACATGAGGCTAACTCAAGTTTTTGGAAAGTGACTATATTTAAAACTCAGCTATCTGAAATCTGAAAGGTTAACTTTTTTAATTTTTAATTTTTTAAAAATTCTCACGAGCTGTACACGACAGTAGGATGCATTTTAACATACACAAATGCAACACAACTTCTCATTCCTCTGGCTGTGCATGGTGCAGAGTCACTCCAGTAGTGCAATCATACATGCATGTAGGGTGATGATGTCTGTCTCATTCTACTGTCCTTCCCATCCCCACAGCCCCACCCCTCCCCTCCCTCCCCTTTACATAAACCAAACTTCTTTCATACTTCCCTATTTCCCACCCTACTATGGATCAGCATCCACTTATCAGAGAAAACATCAGCTTTTGCTTTTTGGGATTGGCTTACTTCACTTAGGGCATGGTAGTCTCCAACTCCATCCATTTACCTGCAAATGCCATAATTTCATTCTTTTTTTAAGGCTGAGTAACATTCCACTGTGTATATGTACCACATTTTCTTTATCCACTCATCTGTTGCTTCCACAGTTTAGCAATTGTGAATTGCTATGAATATTGTGAGTTTCTATGAACAACGATGTGGCTGCATCACTGCAGGATGCTGATTTTTCAGTCCTTTGGTTATTAACTGAGGAGTGGTTCCATTCCAAGTTTTCTGAGGTATTTCCATACTGCTTTCCAGATTAGATGCATTTTGCAGTCCCACCATCAACGGATGAGTGTGCCTTTTCCCCACATCCTTGCCAATATTCATTATTGCTTGTTCTTGATAATTGCCATTCTGACTGGAGTGAGATGAAATCTTAACATAGTTTCAATTTGCATTTCTTTAATTGCTAGAAATAACATTTTTTTTTGTTTGTTGATCAATTGTTTTTCTTCTGAGAAGTGTCTATTCAGTTCCTTATTAGCCCATTTATTGATTGGATTAATGGGTTTTTTTGTAATATTGAGTTTTTTTGGGGGGGAGGGTACTGGGGATTGAACTTGGGGGTACTCAACCACTGAGCCACATCCCCAGCCATATTTTGTATTTTATTTAGAGACAGGGTGTCATTGTGTTGCTTAGCGCCTCGCAGTTGCTGAGGCTGGCTTTGATTTCACAATTCTCCTGTCTTAGACTCCCAAGCCGATGGGATTACAGGCTTGCAGTACCGCGCCTGGCATTTTTTGAGTTTTTTATATGTCCTGGAGATTAGTGCTCTATCTGAGGGGCATGTGGTAAAGATTTTTCTCTCACTCTGTAGGGCTCTCATCACATTATTGATTGTTTGCTGAGAAGAAGCTTTTTAGTTTGATGCTATCCCATTTATTGATTCTTGATTTTACTTCTTGTGCTTCAAGTCTTGTTCAGGAAGTCGGGTCCTAAGCCATCATGTCATGATAAAGATTTGGGTCTACTTTTTCTTCTATTAGGCGCAGGGTCTCTGTTCCAGTGTCTGAATCTTTGATCCACTTGGAGTTGGTTTTTGTGAAGATAAGTGGCAGAGATTTAATTTTGTTTTGCTACACATGGATTTACAGTTTCCCCAGCACCATTTGTTGAATAGGTATCTTTTCTTCCATGTATGTTTTTGGCGCCTTTGTCTAGAATGAGCTAACTACATACATGTGGGTTTGTCTCTGTGTCTTCTATCCTGTACCACTGCTCTACATGTCTGTTTTTGGTGCCAATACCATGCTGTTTTTGTTACTATAGCTCTGTAGTATAGTTTGAGGTCTGGTATTGTGATGCCTCCTGCTTCGGTCTTCTTGCTGAGGATTTCTTTGGTTAGTCTGAGTCTCTTATTTTTCCAAATGAACTTCATAATTGATTATTCTATTTCTATGAAGAATGTCATTGGGATTTTAATAGGAATTGCATTAAATCTGTATAATGTTTTTGTTAGTATGGCCATTTTGACATAATTCTGCATATCCAAGAGCATGGTCTTGCATTTCCAAGACCATCTTCTAAGGTCTTCTTCAATTTCTTTCTTTAGTGTTCTGTAGTTTTCATTGCAGAGGTCTTTCACCTCTTTTGTTAGATTGATTCACAGGTATTTTATTTATTTTTTAGGCTATTGTGAATGGGGTATTTTTCCTAATTTCTCTTCAGTGGATTCATCGCTGGTGTGTAGGAATGCATTGGATTTATGGCTGTGGATTTTATATCCTGCTACTTTGCTGAATTCATTCATTAGTTGTAGAAGTTTTCTGGTTGAATTTTTTGGATCTTCTAGATATAGAATCATGTCACCAGCAAATAGTGATAGTTTGAGTTCTTCTTTGCCTATTTGTATCCCTTTAATTTCTTTCTTCTAATTGCTCTGGCCAGAGTTTCAAGGACTGTGTTGAATAGAAGTGGTGAAAGAGGACATCCTTGTCTTGTTTCAGTTTTTAGAGGGAATGCTTTCAATTTTTCTCCATTTAGAATGATGCTGGCCTTGGGTTTAGCATATATAGCTTTTACAATGTTGAGGTATGTTCCTACTATCCCTAGTTTTTCTAGTATTTTGAACATGAAGTTGTGTTGTATTTTTTCAAATGCTTTTTCTGCATCTATTGAGGTGATCATACGATTCTTGTCTTTAAGTCTGTTGATGTGACATATTATGTTTATTGATTTCTGTTTGTTGAATCAACCTTGCATCCCTGGGATGAATCCCACTTGATCATAGTGCACTTTCTTTTTAATACGTTTTTGTGATTTGCCAGAATTTTATTGAGAATTTTTGCGTCTATATTCATCAGGGATATTGTTCCAATGTTTTCTTTCTTTGATGTATCTTTGTCAGGTTTTGGTATCAGGGTGTTACTAGCTTCATAGAATGAGTTTGGAAGGTTTCCCTCCTTTTCTATTTCATGGAACAATTTGAGGAGTATTAGTATTCATTCTTCTCCAAATGTCTTTGTAGAACTCGGCTGAGAATTTGTCTGGTCCCAGGCTTTTCTTGGTTGGTAGGCTTTTGGTGACGTCTTCTGTTTCCTTACTTGAAACTGATTTGTTTAAATTGTGTTTGTTCTCCTGATTCAGTTTGGGCAGACCATACACCTCGAGAAATTTGTCAGTATCTTCTGGATTCTCCATTTTACTAGAGTATAAATCTTCAAGAGTGTCTAATTATCTTCTGTATTTCAGTAGTGTCTGTCATGATATTTCCTTTTTTCATCACGAATTTTAGTCATTTGAGTTTTCTCTCTCCTTTTTGTTGGGGTGGCTAAGGGTTTATCAATTTTATTTATTTTTTGAAGAACCAGCTTTTAGTTTTGTCAGCAGTTTGTTTCAATTTTATTGATTTCAGCCCTGATTTTAATTATTTTCTGTCTTCTGCTGTGTTTGGTGTTCTTTCTGTAGGGCTTTGCTGTAATGTCAGGTCATTTATTTGTTGACCATTTATTCCTTTTATGAATGACCTCAATGCAATGAACTTTCCTCCTAGCACTGCCTTCAGAGGGTCCCAGACCCTCTGTATTGGAGTTCTGTTTACCTCTAAGAACTTCTTTCCTCCTCCTTGATGTCTTCTGTTATCCATGCGCCATTCAGTAGTATAGTGCTTAGTCTCCAGGGGTGGGAGTAGCTTCTGCTATTCATTTTGTCATTTATTTCTAATTTCATTCCATTATGGTCTTATAGAATGCAGGGCAGCATCTCTATTTTTTGTGTTTGCTAAGAATTGCTTTGTGAGTGACATAACATATGGTCTGTTTTAGAGAAGGATTCATGTGCTGCTGAGAAGAAAGTTATTTGCTTGTTGATGGATGGAGTGTTCTATATATGTCTGTTAAGTCTAAATTATTGATTGTATGATTGAGTTTTATAGTTTTTGTTTGGAAGATCTATCCAGTGGTGAGAGAGGTATGTTAAAGTCAACCAGTTATTATTGTGTTGTGGTCTATTTGATTCTTGAAATTGAGAAGACTAAGTTTGATGAACGTAGATGCTCCATTGTTTGGGGCATGAATATTCATGATTGCTATGTCTTGTTGATGTATGAGTCCCTTAAGGAAATGTCCTTCTTTATCCCCTCTGACTGGCTTTGGTGTGAAGTCCACTTTGCCTAACATGAGGATGGGAACCCCTCTTGTTTCCCTGGTCCATGTGAGTGATATTATGGTTTTCCATCCTTTCACCTTCAGTCTGTGGGTGTCTCTTTCTCTGAGATGAGTCTCTTTGAGGGTAGCATCTTGATGGATCTCTATTTTAATCCAATCTGTCAGTCTATGTCTTTTGATTGATGAATGTAGGCCATTAACTTTCAGGGTTATTATTGAAATATGGTTTATGTTCCCGGTCATTTTGATTTATTTTTGGTTTTTTAACTTGGTTTCTCCTTTGATTGTTTTTTCCTTTAGTGTAGGTCCTCCCTTTGCTGGTTTTTATTGTTGTTTTTTATTTCCTCCTCATGGAATATTTGCCAAGAATGTTCTGTAGTGCAGGTTTTCTCGTTATAAATTCTTTTAACTTTTATTTATCATGGAAGGTTTTTATTTTGTCATCAACTCTGAAGCTTAATTTTGCTGGGTATAAGAGTCTTGGTTGACCTCCATTTTCTTTCAGAGCTTGGTGTGTGTTGTTCCAGGATCTCCTGGCTTTGAGGGTCTGGGTTGAAAAATCTGCTGAGATCTGAATTGGTTTCCCCCTATATGTAATCTGAAACTTTCCTCTTGCAGATTTTAGTATTCTATGCTTTTTCTGTAGGCTGGGCCTTTTTATCATAATGTTCCTTGGTGTAGATCTGTTGTAATTTTGTATATTTGGTATCCTGTAAGCCTCTAGTATTTGATTTTCCAATTCATTCTTCACGTTTGAGAAATTTTCTGATATTATTTTATTGAAAAGATTGTATATTCCTTTGGTTTGAATTTCTGTGCCTTCCTCTATCCCGATAATTCTTAGATTTGTTCTTTTCACATTATCCAATAATTCTTGGAAATTCTGTTCATAGTTTCTTACCATCTTCATTGTATGGTCAACTTTATTTTCAAGATTATATATTTTGTTTTCATTGTCTGAGGTTCTGTCTTCCAAGTGATCTAGTCTGTTGGTGATGCTTTTTATTTATTGAATTTTAAATTTGGCTTATTGTTTTCTTCATTTCAAGGATTTCCGTTTGTTTTTTTTTTGTTGTTGTTGTTGTTTTGTTTTGTTTTTCAGAATCTATTACTTTTTTTCCTGAAGTAATCTTACTACCTGCATTTGCTCTCTTATCTCTTTGTCGGAATGATCAATTGTTGCCTGCATTTTCTCTCTCATATCGGTCTTTGCTTCACAGATCATTTGAATTATGTGTATTGTGAACTCTTCTCTGTCATTTCATATGCTGAGCTGTCGATGGATTCTATTACTGTAGCACCTTGGTTGGTTTGGGCACTTTCTTCCCTTGTGTCTTCATGTTGTCTATGAGTTATCCTCTCTAGCAGTGGGGATCCAAGGTATTTCAGTTTATACCCTGTAATCTTGTTCTGTCCTTGCAGGTTACTAATACCTCGACTTTAAGGAGGAGATCAATATTTACAGCACCCAATGCAAACAATATGCAGCCTTAAACCAAATAGCTCCTATTTAGACACAGTTTTGTCACAATAAACAGAAATGATGTGTTCAATTAATATCTACAATATAAATAGCAGGCTTGCATAAGGATCTCTAGTTTTTAATGGTGGACAAAGGCAGGGGGTGGGTGGTAGGATGTGGGGTTCATGCGGTAGGAGTGGGAATGTAGAGGTGTTAGATCACAGGAAGAGTGAGAGAGGAATCAGGCCTGCAGGGACTTGGTGATGGTTTCCTGGGTCTTGGCTGTTGTCTCTAGATGGAAGTAGCCAGGAGAGCCATGTGTTGGTAGATGGGGGGCAAAATATAGTTGTGTAGGGTTGCTCTGAGTTTTCTTAATCACTGAGGTTTGCTAAAATTAAATATCCAACTTTAAAAAGTAACCACTTAGTTGGAAACTTTTCTAAACTATATTTTGGCATTTAGTACTTTTCACCTGGAGCTTGCTGAGTGTCCATCAGGTCCCTGTCCTTGCCTGAGGGCCGTGGTCCAGGCTGGGGGCAGTGCCCGTGGCCCCAGGACGGTGCTTTCTCTTGCTCCCTTCACACCAGCCCCTCCTCCAGCGGGCAGCTGTGTAGCTTGCGTGTCCCCCGCCCGTGCTGGAACCCACCCTACTCCTCTTGCTCCCTTCATCTGTTTCCTCTGGACTTAGAAGCTGGGTCACTGTGGGTGCAACGGGGCCACAGGGACCTCTGGGCTGGGGCTGGGCACTGGTTGGCAGCAGTGCTGGAGGCCTGGGCTCCCATTTTGGAGGCTGATCCTAACCTAGTCCTCACCCAGCATTGCTGGCTCTTCCAGGTCTGCGCCAGCTCCCACAGCCCGCCCCACTCCCACCTGGCCCTCTGAGCTCTTGGTGAAGTGCCCCCCGCCCCACGGGTTACTGTCATGGCAGGAATGCAGATCAAGTGTCTGCTCCAGCAGCTGTAAGTGGGCGGGGAGCCTTGATCAACTGTGCACCAAAGCAGGCATCCAGGGTCGGGGTGTCCTGAAGCTAGCCGGTCTGTGGGAGGGTGGCGGGACTGAGCTTTAGCTGTCTCCCTGTTGGGCGCTGGGCGGCAGGTGGCTTGGCTCTTCCCTCTCGGCACCTCGGCCTGGCTGGGGCGCTCCAGCCCCCAGGCTCTGGTGACGAAGTCTAGGTTGTGGTCTTGCCTTTCTCGCCCCGGTCCATGTGGACAGGGGTATACCTGAGGTACAAGCTGTGGCAAGGGATGGTCAGTCAGGCCTGCTTCATCGCCCAGCTGCAAGGAAGGGGTCGAGGGGGCTGCGCATTACCGTGCCCAGGGCAGGGCTGTGCCCTCCATCCTCCTTCCCCAGGCGGCGTTGCCCTTGCTCTCTGCGTGGAGGAGCCCCTTCAGATCCAGCCCCCAGCACCTACCCGAGCAGGAACACGTTAGCAGCCAGGTCCTCCCGGTCCCTCCTGGGCGGTGCTTCAGCCCCCTCCACTGTGGGGCGTTCCCGTGGCTGGGAGAGCTGCGGGGCACTCTGCCTGCTGTGCCACAAGCACGGAGGTCCCCCCCCAGCCTGGGCCTGTGCTCCTCAGCTCTGGATGGTGTTGTGCTGAGGAGCAGGGAGCTCCACTGCATCCGCTGGCTCCGTGACCGCAGAAGGGTGCTCCTGGGGCGCCCCAGCCCATCGAGGCGTGTGCCTCAGCTCAGACAGCATGGAATGAAACGATTTTTCTTGTGAGCTCTTTAAGAATTTCTTCCAGGAAGACAGAAACCTATGTTTGTGACTGAATTGAGATTTTTTTCTATCTCTTTATGGCTTTGACCACAGAGATAGGATTTGGGGCCCCTTGGGAACTATTCAGATGTGCCTTGTGCTGGCTAGGGTGGGCGTGCGTGCTGTGCCTGGGAAACCAGCTCTGCCTGCTCAGACGTGGAGGAAGGACTCCGATCCCCAGGCAGCGCAGGCCTGGGCCTGGGCAGGCTGTGGTTCTCTGTCCACTCAGCGCTCAGCTCTGCCTCCTGTCCCCCGGGACATTGCCTCTGCCTACAAAATCGCAGGCACCCTGTCCATAACAGCTTCTCCTTGTGGCTCCTCAGTGCTGCCTACCAGCATGGTTGGACCTGACCCCGACTCCTTAGCCACTGGTGGGCTCGAGTTGGCTTAACTGCTATGGGCACCCAGATGGTTGCCTCTCCTGGTTCTAGATTCTGGAGGTCCAGCTCGGGCTGGCCAGTCAAGTTCTTGGCAGGACTGTCTTCTGTCTTGCTTTGTCCTCCATGGCAGGGAGAGAGGAGGTGAAATCTCTAGAGTCTATCCTTAAAAGGACTCTGATCTCCTCATGAGAGTCCAACCCTCATGGCCTCATCTCACCCGATTGCCTCCTAAGGGCCCCCTCTCCAAATACCGTCACACTCTGGGGGTCAGGGCTTCAGCATGAAGCACACGTTCAGTCCACTGAAGTGAGACCACAGGGCGCACCGGATGGTGACTTCCAGTGACTGGGCTGCGTGAGTTGCCAGAGTGTGAAGGATGTGAGTGGAGTCTCTGAGCCACAGGTCCCCACTAACATGGTTCCTCTCCTTCCAGCGTCACCTGGGAGCCGATGGGAGATGGGAAGAAGGTCATCTCCCTGGCCGACAACCACCTGCTGCTGTGGGACCTGCAGGAGAGCTCCAGCCAGGCTGTGGTAAGCCAGCGTGGGGGGCTTCCCTGGTCGGTGGGTCAAACTCAGAACAGACTTTTCAATTTACTTCTGTTTGCATTTTGACATTGATTATGAGGTAATTAATGAATGGACCAAGTCATCAATCAAAGAGCTAAGTGATGGGTCTTTTTCTTTTTAGGATACATGACTGTAGAGTGTTTTTAACATGTTGTACATACATGGAGCATGACTTGTCCTCATTAGGATCAGTTCTGTGGTTGCACGTGATGTGGAGTCACCCTGGTCATGTTTCCATTTATGAACCAGGAAATTGATGTCCGGTTCATTCCACTGTCTTTCCTGTTCCCACCCCACTCCCTGCCCTTCACAGGGTGAGAGCTGGAGCCATGGGAGACCTCACAGTTGATAGAGACCCTGTGCCCCTATGTGCCAGGGGCGTGGCACGTGCAGGGCTGCCCTGGGTGGGTTTAGGTGAAACTGAGTAGAACGCATTTTAACGTAGGAACAGTTGTGAAGCATCAGCTTGAAGGTGTCGCCCACCTTTTGATGTGTCGGTGTAAGTTAAGGAAATGGCTCGTGGCACTGTGGGAACCCGGTCTGCTTTCCTGGGTTCTCTTTGGATGTTTTGACTCCTAGAGTAAACCTATAGTTTTCCATATTTGGTTCCTGAAAACTTTCTCTTTTAAAATGCGTTTTTACATGCATTTATAATATCAGAGCATTTGCTGACGTCAAAATAATTACTTTAGGAAAAGAAAAGCCGAGAAACTTGAAGTGGCACCCTCATGGCATGGCGAGCACCCCTGGGCCGAGGTCAACACCCAGCCCAGGGAGTGGGGGTTCCTCAGTGAAGCCGTCTTGTATCTGTCTGTCCCCTGCAGCTTACGCAGCCCCTTTCCCTCGTGGTGCCTTCCTGCTGTCACAAGTCCCCTTCCACCCTCTGGGCACGAGCTGACCCTAGGAATGATTTCTCTCTCTTTGGCCTTGTCTTGGCTGCTGCAGACTTTCAGGGAGAGAATACCAGGCTTGCGGTGGGCTTTGGGGTAGCCAGGAGAGAGAGTGCGATTCCTGGTGATGAAGAGCCAGGAGGAGCTGGGTGAGGTCCCCAGCGCCTGAGCCTGTGCGTTGGGACTCTGCAGGGCCTTGCCCGCCCTCCTCGCTCCCTGGGCTGTAGGCACGCGGTGGCCCCGGCTTTACGCCCCAGCTGTCTCTACGGGATTTCAGGAGAGGGTGATTATTTTCTGCAGAGATCAATTTAGTTTTCTCTTCCCTTTTTTATCTGCTGTCAGCAGTTCTGTCAATATCCTTGGTGACCCTCCACTGTGGTGTGTAATACAGAAGCCTTCCATCGATCTCGGCCTCCTCACACCAGCTTCTCATTTTTTTTTTGTTTGAGGATATTGCCTTCTGTGGTAGAGCTAATCTTATGCTCACTGCATCATTACCTTTTGCAATTAAATTGGAGAGTCTTTGCCATTTATAATCATTAGCAGAACCCATGGGAGGCCCTGGAGTGGGAGGCCCTGGAGTGGGAGGGCCTGTGGGGTCTGTGGACCCCAACGAAGACAGAAGGACCCCCCCACCCCGTTCCATTTGTGCCATTTGTCTCCAGGGTCCTGCAGCTGTCAGCAGCTGTGCACGTAGAAGGCTTCTGTCCAGGTGGCGGAGCAAAGAGCAGAACTCCCTGCCTCTTCCTTTTCATTTAGAAGCATAGGAGCCCCTAAAGACAGCCTAGAGTGCCTTCTGTGGGTGCCACGCCTCTCCAGGGACACGTGCTGTAAGGGATGTTCTGACCCGAAGTCTAAATGTGAGAGACTGCCTTCGTTTTTAAGTCCCGTCTCCTGGAATAGGGGTGCAGACTGGAAATATTTCCTCCCATTTTGGCAGTGATCTTTCTGTTGTTCTAGTTGGTCATTTCACTGGGCAAGTTTCTCATTTCTTAAAAGCGGACTTTATTTTTTAGAAAGGTTCTAGGCTCACAGTGAAACTGAGTGGGTGAGAGGGATTTCCTGTGTCCGCCCACCCCACACGGAACGTCTCCCTGCCAGGAGCACCGCCACACCTGGTGCGTGGTCACGCTGGTGAGCCTCACAGACACAGACATGTCTTCTCCCCCAGAGTCACAGTTCCCTTGGGGTCCTCTCAAGTTTGGATAGACGCAGGGCCATGCGGATCCCCCCCGCTGTGGCACCATGCGGGTGGCCCGCTGCCCTGGGGATCCCAGGACCCCGTCCATCACTCTCCCTCCTCTCTCTTCCCAGGCCCTTTACACTGCCAGCAGGGCTCTGCCTTCCCAGGAGGTCACAGGTGAAGTCCTTCAGTCCTTCAGGTCCGCCCTCCACTCAGCAGCGCTGCTCTCGGGCTCCCGGGCTCTTCAGTGCCGGGCAGCCTCTGCGTCTCACCCTGGAACCTGCCCACTGCTGGGAGGCTTTCCACGTGGAAGGTGTTCCCCCCTCTTCACTGTCCCTTTGGCTTCGGGCTGAGAACTCTGTGAGGGGCTTTGGACCTGAAGCTTTGCTTCTCTGATTTTTCACAGGGGTTTTGTAGTTATGCGTCTTGCGATGTTGTGACCTGTTTTATGAAGGTGTGTATAGCAAGGTTCTGCACAGTGGTAGGAGTCACCTGGCAGGGTGTCGTGGCCTCCCCTGTCTGGGTGAAGGCAGAGGTCCAGGCTCCTGTGTGGCCTTCGCTCTCCCAGGTGGCATGAGGTGCATGCTTTCTGTTCCTACCTGGGTGTTTCTCTTACCTGGTGGCTCCTTTCAGAGGGAGCACCTTTCCTTGGGGCCCCTTGATGTTTCCTGATGGTGGCTTCTTCAGCTCCAGTTCTGGGGCTCCTCACGGCACCAGGCCCAGGCTGGCAGCCTCCACCTGGGAGTAATTTTGTGTGTTGCCGGGTGCCAGGGTTCTCTGTGCCCGGTGAGGAGGTGGAGAAGGTGCTGTCCTGCTCTTCAGCAGTCCACCTCCAGCCACCCTCCTTGCCGTCTGCCGAGGTCAGCGTTGATGGTGTGGAAGCTCTGTTGTCTCACCCTAACATCCCACGCTGGTGACTCCCTGCTGGGCGTGGGTGCCGTCCAGCCAGCCAGGGGCTGTCTGGTGGTGGAAGCGAGCAGTTGGGGACAGTCCTGGGGCTGAGCTACGGCTGTCAGACCCGTTGTGTCCCCGCGTGCCGGGATGCCTAGGCCAGACTGACTAGTTAGCGAGCTCACTTGGGAGAGATAATCGATCCTTTTTCAATTAACTGCCATTCTTGACACTGCTGGTGTCACCCACCTGGGCTGAGGAATAGGCCTGGTAGTTGTCACTCACCCTGTCAGTGCCATGCCCTCCTTCAGAATGGAGGCGTGTGCATATGACCTGCTCTTCAAAGGTCAGTAATTTTGTGTTCTGTGAAGGTGAGTTTGATTGTTGGAGTGGAATCTGATAACCAAGATGGTTAACCAGGTCAGTGACGCTGCTGGTAGGAATGTGAAAGCTGGTGTCCTGGTGAGACTCAGAAAGGTGTTCCAGAGTACTTGGAGCGGTGGCTGATGGTTGAGTAGATGTCGCCTCAGAGCTGCAAGTTTCAAGCAGCAGTCATTGAAATTTATGCTTTAGGATATCTGTCTTTAAAAACAATTATCTTTAAGAAGATGTGCTGTTCAGTAACATACTATATTGCATAGCTTAATGTTGTAGTATGAGAGATAACTGTGTCTTGATTTCATAAATATTATTGATAACTGGTATCTTTTATAATGTTTCAGTTAAATTTTGAAACAGTATCTTTCAATGGCATGGATCCCCAGCACCATATAAAACAAAACTAAGATCATTAAAACTTCCAAATGTTGGTGTCCAGCGAGAGAGTGCGGTGTTCCAGGCTCTCAAGAGGCTTCTTGCTGTGATCAGGAGTAATTTACAAGGCTTTGGGTCAGGGGCAGGTTACACGGCTTTGGGACCAAGTGTGTGGAAGGAGCGGGAACTGCCTGAGTCTGTGCCAGAGAGCACCCTGTGGGGCCAGCGACCCCTGCTGCTGGAGCCCTGGCCAAGGCGTGACTCCATCGTTCCCTCCTTGCCCTGCGGCCCTGGGCTGGAGAAAGTAGATGCTGCCCTTGATGTACAGTGTAGTTTTGCCAGAGCAGTCTGGGGCAGATATGGGCCAGAGGCCAAGGTGAAGGGCACAGAGGGCCTGGGACAGAAGGGTCGGAAGGCAGCAAGAGCTCCTGGGGCCAGCACTGCACTGAGGGCTTCACAGCACAAGACTGTTTCTGCCATCCCTCATCAGGAGGACCCTGGGAAGTTGCCTGGGGTGGGGGGTGGACAGACAGACGGGTGGATGGTGGGTGGGTGGGTGGGTGGATGGGTGATGGATTCCAGAGTATGGGGGTACGTGGACGGAGTGGCTGTAACACGACCTCCAAAGCTGGATTGCTGATGGTCACACAAAGGAAAGAAGGACAGAGCAAGAGATTGAGGTACCAAAAGCAGGCAGTGATACTTCATGACTAAATGGCTGTCCCCAAAGTCAGCAAGGGGTGATGATACTCAGAAATAAAGGGTACATCATACATGGCTATACTCCAAGTTTCTTAAATCTTCCTGTTCTTCATGAAAGATCTCTCTCTCCTTTCCAAAGGATTGACTATAATTAGGTCCATCTCTCCAATAGGTCACTTGTGCCTTTTTTATATTCCAGTCACCTTGGTAAAATGTATAAATCTCTGTGTTTTGAGAGTGTAGAATCAAGATCCTGCCACATTTCTGGGCCTGGGATAGAATTGTTTTCAGAAGCAGGTTGGATTTTGGTGTAGCAAAGGGAAGAACAAACAAAGCCCCCGTTATTTCTGATCCTCCTACAAGGAGACTCCTTTTAGAAATACATTGAAAGTGAATGGAAAGGACACCACGCCCTGCTGGCACAGAGCACCTGTGGGCCCCGGGGGCCTCTCCAGGCCCTCTGCCGGCTGGCTCTATAAGTGCCCTTGTTGTGTGGGCCACCCCAGCTCCCTGGGTTCTGTGTGTCCCGTGTTAGCCAGTGTGCAGTGCCGCACTTCAGTGACCTTGGGCCGCGTGATCCTGGCAGGGTACCACCTCTGTCCTTTCCCAGGTCCCAAGTGCTACTGGCTTTGAAGCAGGAGCCCTGGCAGCAGCACCCTGCTGTGTGATCCCAGCTCTTGCCAGATGCTCTGCCTCTTTTGCTTTCGTGTCCTGAAGGTGCAGCGTGCCTCAGGGACTCTCCAGTGAATTCTATCACCACCTTCAGACCGCGTGCTCCAAAGGACAGTGTCTGCCTTCTCCACGTCCCTTGCCCCAGGGCCGCTCAGAGCTCCTCGGAGGGCTCCTAGGTGTTGGTTTATTGAGTCAGCAGAAACGTCTGGGGCGTGCACATGACACGTGCTCCTTGGGCCCTTGATGTCTGCTACCTAGCTTAATCCTCCCACCCTGCAGGGTGGACGCTCAGGTGTCTCCTCTGTGCACGAGGCACAGGGGCCAGAGCCCCCAGCCTGAGACGGGGAAGGAGGGTGCCTGTGCATGTCAGAGGTGCTCTTTCAGGTGGCCTTGTAAGTCGGCACTTAGGGTGCATTTGGCTGCAAACCGTGAGAAGTGGCTCAAGAGAAGAGGAAGTTTTACTTGTTTATTTTTATTTTTTTAGTTGTAGATAGACATAATGATTTTATTTATTTTTATGCAGTGCTGAGGATCCAACCCAGTGCCTCACACATGCTAGGTAAGTGCTCTACCACTGAGCCACAACCCAGCCCAGGAGGTTTTAGCATCTTATGTGGCCAGAAGCATGGAGGTACCGCAGCTCCAGGACTGGTGGATTCACACTCTGAGCAGTGTCCTCAGTGCTTTGCTGCTTCTGCTCTGTCATATGCACATCACTGCCACTTGTCGTGGCTGCAAGGTGACTGCAGCCGTTCTAACCCTCACCTCCAGGCTTCCACAACACCAGTAAAGAGAAAGCCAGCTTCTCTGGGCATCTCTTTGTTAGGAGATCCTTTCTTGGAGGTGACTTTTACCAGCTGCCAGACACTGTCCACGTCGTGCCTCAGCTAATCACTGTGAAGGGAACAAGTCCATCATGCTTGACTTAGCCATCTCAGGCCCGAGGGTGGAAGGGGGGTCAGGGTGGCTGGCCACAGCTGTCAGTGAGAAAGCCGCTCCTGCCATGTGGTCAGGCTCCTGGGAGGCACCTGCATGTTAGGCTCTGGGTACCACAGCCCTGCTGCACCTTCCCTACCCTCCAGCAAGGGGCAGTAGTGCTCACCTTCTCCTCTGGCCTGTGGTGTCCTCCATCTTGACCAGCAAGAACTCGGGAGCCGCTGTGGGCATGCTTGCTCCTGGTCGCACTCCTCTGCCCCTGTCTGCTGGTCCCCCTCCCCTCTGGTCCTGCTTGTGTGGTCATGCCTCTTTGTTGTGCGGAGCTGCCACAGCACACACCGTCGTCCTCTCTGTTTCCATCTGGAATAGGGCCTAGCTCAGCAGGTGCTCCACGCGGCGCTTGCTGGGTCCGGGAGAGTCTGCTGCCAAGCCCACCAGTGTGGCTCTCGGGGGACACAGCTTCCCCAGGTGGACAAGGGCCTCACCCCTGGGTACTCGCTGGATGCTGGCCACAGAGAGCGCCATGCGTGTTCCTTGTCTCACTGGGCCTCTTCCGCATGTCCCCTGCCCATTGGAGTCAGCATGACAGAGTCCAGGAGGCCTCATACTCTGGTCATCCAGATGCTGACTGGGGGCTGCTGTCCGGGGAGGGTCCACTCAGGCCACTAGGGCCAGGGTGGGTCCTGAGGCTGAGTTGGCTGTCTCCAGCCACAGCCTCTTCCACCCCTGCCTCCAGGTTTCCAGCCATCTCTGCTGCTGGCCATCTTGTAGACGTCCTGCTTTCCTGTCCTGCTTCAAGGCTAGCCAAGCGCCCATGCTTCCAGCCAGGTCTATCCCCATCGGGCTCTCTGTTACACAGGCCTCTTCTCCAGGGATGGCTCGCTTCCTTGTGCCCCAATGTAAGTTCTGCTCAGCCTCTGCAGCCTTGTTGGTTCTAGCCAACCCTCTTGTGCCTGGAGTCTCTGGACTCATGCTGTCATTGTTCTCCCTGGCCTCCCCCACCCTGATCTTCCCTGGCCTCCTCCACCCTGATCTTCCCTGGCCTCCCCCACCCTGATCTCCCCTGGGCTCCCCCACCCTGATCTCTCCTGGGCTCCCCCACCCTGATCTCCCCTGGGCTCCCCTACCCTGGTTTGTCCTGGGCTCCCCTACCCTGGTTTGTCCTGGGCTCCCCTATCGTGGTTTGTCCTGGGCTCCTCTACCTGGTTTGTCCTGGGCTCCCCTACCCTGGTTTGTCCTGGGCTCCCCTACCGTGGTTTGTCCTGGGCTCCTCTACCTGGTTTGTCCTGGGCTCCTCTACCCTGGTTTGTCCTGGGCTCCTCTACCCTGGTTTGTCCTGGGCTCCTCTACCCTGGTTTGTCCTGGGCTCCCCTACCCTGGTTTGGCCTGGGCTCCCCTACCCTGATCTCCCCTGGGCTCCCACCCTCTGGTCTCACTTTTCCTCGGTGGTCAGACAGCCGGTGTGAGGGGAGTGGCCCTGTGGGCCGAGGAGTCACTCAGGGAGCACTGGCGGGTGGGCTGCGTGGCTGATGGGTGCTTGCTGGCAGTTTGGTTCTTCCCCTAGTGCCGCATTGATTCTGGGTCTGGAAGAGTCCTGGGCTGCGTTGGAGCTGGGCCACTGCTCTGGAGCAGGGGCTGCTCGGCCTGGCTTTTTGGCTCCTGAGGCCTCCAGGCTAGAAGTGGAGGAGGTGCCGTGACAGGTGACTCCTGTGAGGTCCGCTGGGTGCTTGCTGGAGGCTGCGGCCACCCTCTGGGGTGGCATTGCTGTTCTCCAGGACACTCTGAACCAGCTGGTGCAGCTCACTGCGGAGCTGATGTGTCCCCATAGCAGTGCAACAGTGGGTGACGTTCAGTGGGTAGGGACAAGACCCAGGATTGATGAGCCCAACGGCAGCCAGCCCTGGTTGTCCTGCTGCTTCATCCCTTGCTCTGTTATTTATTGTTATTATCTTCACTCATTTGTTTTCTGTAACAGGGATTGAACCCAGGATGCTTAATTACTGAGCCACATTCCCAGCCATTTTAAATTTTTATTTTGAGACAGTCTTGCTAAGTTGCTTAGGTTCTCACCAAATTGCTGAGTCTGGCCTTGAACTTGGGATCCTCCTGCCTCAGCCTCCCAAGCCATTGGGATTATAGGCTTGCCTCTGCACCCAGCTCAATCTATTACTTTTTAACGTTTGTTGTCATCAACGGTGATCATTAACCTGGTCACCTCATCTTCAGAAAACTGAAATGACGCCTGTAAAATTTTGACCTTTTTTTTTCCACCTAAGGTGGGTGGGTCCCGCAGAAAGAGCTCTTCATTTAAGTTGCTTGGTGGAGGTTGAAGCTGAGCCCAGCTGGGAGTCGAGGAGCCCGGGCCACCTGTGTGTGTCATGGCAGCATCGCTTCTGCTGCTTCTGGTTCTCCTCTCTGGGCCACTGTGCTCCTCGTGGCTGTGGGAAGGAGCTGCTTTCATCTCCCAGCTGTCTCCCAGGACTGAGATTACTGCCATCGTCTTCCTCCGCCTGTGTGGCTTGTGATGGTGACACTCTGCTGGGCGTCACACTGCCCAGGGCCCCTGCCCTCTAGCTGGGAACCAGCCCTGCTGCAGGGCTACCTGTGCCCAGCTCCTGCCTCGTCCCTGCTGGGCGTCTGCCAAGCAGTCTCAGCCTGTAGAGAGCTGAGCTTGCTCTCCGCCAAGGTCACACAAAGAAAGGGCCTGGTGGAGCCTGACAGGGAGAGGGAGGGGCAGGACATACCACCACCATCTAGCGGAGCGCCTCTCTCAGCCCCTACACTCTCCGCCGCTGTCGCAGGTGGGCCCCTGGCCTGCTGAGCCAGCCGACATCCTCCAGGAACTCTGCGGGAGTTCTGAGGCTCACTGTGCTCTTCCTGGGTGACTAGGCAGTGACATGTCAAGACGGGTGCTCTGGGTACCTTTGCCTCCTGCCCTTGGATGTGAGGAAGCTGGGAGGGGGACTGGGAGGTGTGGAGAGGGCGGAGATGGCAGTGGGAGTGGTCTCTGATGCTGGTTGTTCCTGACCTGCAGCCATCACCCTGCCCTGGACACTGGCTTCTTAGAGTCGAGTTCCCCTTTTCTCAAGCTAGTCAGAGTTCAGTTTCTGAGCTGCTGTGTGGGCAGCTGGCATGCTAGGGAGAGTGCCCAGGACTGCTGGGTGACCTCTGCCTGTCCTTGTTCCACCTCTTCTTCCCGACATCCCACTGGACCCTGGCTGTCCCCCACCTGCTGCGCCTGCTCTGGCCCTGCACCTCTGCACACACTGCGGCAGGTCCATTTCCATGAGTTCCATGTTCTGCTCCCTGAGAGTGACCACAGTGACCTGCTGCCTGGGCTCTTGCTTCCTTGCCATCTCAGCATGGGTGTCCCGCCCCTGCCCCAGACCCTGCTGTCCTCCTGCCCGTGTTCCCTGTCCCCCCACCCCCGTGCCTGCTGCCTGAGCCTCCCTGTCCCCAGGACTTCTCTGTACCTTGGCGGCTGCTCCCATTTGGCCCCTGGTCTGGCACTGCCAGTGCCTGCCAGTGCCCCTCCAGGGATATGACAAGCACGTTTTGCACAGAACATAAACAGCCCCTTAGCTTTCTGTGGAGAGAGTTAATGGGCCACACATGGTGTGTAGGTCATGAGTGGCCAAGTCTCAGACTCCTCTTTTAATGTGCAGGAGAGTGGGCTGGGGGAGGATTTCCTGGGACAAAGAGGACAGCTCCGAGCAGAGAGCAGAACCTGCAGGAGGAGGGAGGGTCTCACTGGAGGGCTGCTTGTCTCTCAGCTCGGCCGACTCCCTGGTGAGCAGTGGGTGTCCTTTCCTAGATTCCCCTAGAGGACCTCAGAGCAGGAGTTCTGGGTGGGAGGGGCGCCCTGCTCATCGTCCTTAGGGCATGGTCTGAGGCCGTGGCTGCTCCTGGGGCTCGCCACATGTCTGCCTCCTGTTCTCTGCTGGGTCCTTACTGCCTGCCCCCTCTGCCAGTCTCCGTCACCTGCCCTTGGGCCTCTCACCCCAGGCTCTCAGTCATGGTCATTCTGGGCCAGACCTGCCCCTCCCCACTGGGCCTCAGCTCTGTGAATCCCTCAGTGGCCCCTGTCTGTCCCAGGACCAGGCCAGGACTGTTAGGTGCGCCAGCCTTTCCAGTGTCTTTCTTCAAGGTTGGGCACAGGCTCGGACAGCCCCCAGAGGACAGTCCACTCACCCCAGGATGCTGGAGGCCTCTGCTGGGAGAGAAAGGAGGTCTTAGCCTGTATGCTCTGAACTGTTAAGTCCTCAGCTTTGGGCAGGTGGGGACCTTTCTGTCCCTTTAGGAGCCTGTCTTTCCCATCCTTTGTTCTAGCCAACCTGCTACCCAGTGCTGGGGTTTCTGATTAAATCGTGGCTCGAGCAGTAAGTCCAGGCCTGTTCTTCTCTTGAGTCTGGACACTTATACTGCCCTTGCTCAACAAAGCCCTCGATGAACACCCATCAGTCCCCAGAACTGTCGCTGGGCCTCACTGCCTCTCCAGGGCCTTTGTCCAGGGCTGCCACAGCCTGGCCTGCCTCCCTGGATGCTTGGCCACCTGGCTGCTCAGAGGGCTCTCGAGCACTGTTGTTGAACACTTAAGTGAATTAACCAATGGAGAGCTTGTGTACGCTGGGGACAGCTTGGGGTGGGACAGAGCGTAACCCCAAGGCAGGCCTGCAGTCTCTACCCTCAGAAGTCACCGTGAGTGAGAGTAGGCCACCCAGACCCCACATGGATATAATGGTATAGCCAGGGTGAGTCCTTTGTGCATGCAGTCCCCGGTGCATGGAGAAGTGGGATCCGGAGGAAGCTCTTCCCCCACGTCTTGCAACCAGGTCTTGCCTCCCCTCTGCCCGGAGGAAGCTTCAGCCCCAAGAGACGGTTCCGAGTGAGTCTCAGGTCTGTCGATGCTTAGCCTCTGCATGAGCATTTTGGTCCTCATAAGAAAGGATGGAGAGGGAGCTGATTAAGTCGGGGGTTTCCCTTTGTTTCTCCAGAGCTGCTCCTGTGGACTCCACTTACCTTCCCTCTTGGGGGAAGCCAGACGTTTGAGTGATGCCATGTTGTTTTGTTCAAGTTCGAGCTGGTTCACTTTGAATCACACATTTGCAGGTCCTCTGTGATAGAGGGCTATTAATATGCTTTCTATTTTTTGCTGTGCTCAGTTTTCTAGTTTTTTCCCCTAAATAAGGTTCAAACATTCATGCCTTTTAAAGGAAGAAGACAAAGAGAGCCTTCCTAATTGTTCTGATGGTCACTTTCCCTGAATCCTGAGTATAGGAAGCCCTCTTGAGTTTTCCTGAACAGGGTTCAGATTTCTCTCCTCCTCTTTCTGGCACTCCCAGCTGGCCAGCTCGGCGTCCCTGGAAGGGAAAGGACAGCTGAAGTTCACCTCGGGGCGTTGGAGCCCGCATCACAACTGCACCCAGGTGGCCACAGCCAGCGACACCACCCTCCGAGGCTGGGACACGCGTAGCATGAGGTCAGTGACGGGTGTGTGTGCCTGTCCTTGTGTTTTCCCTCCCTTTCCTCTTCCCTGGATGGGAACTGTTTCAGTGGCAGAGGGGATTAGAAGCCAGGTGCATCTGGGGGCACGTGGTCTGTCTTTATGTCATTTTTGCAGGCTAATCACAAAATCATCTCCCCAAGGTAAGCCAAAGTGTGTGTACCTGGGGCCCTGTGCCTTGGCTGGCTGTGCTGTCCCAGTTGCTGTCCCTGCTTGTGCAGTTCACGGTGCCACCAGGCTTTGTGATGGGGCTACGGTGCTCTGCCTCACGATGAGCCCCTGAGGGCTGGCGATGGCCGCCCTGCTCCAGCCTCCCTCCAGGACTTGGCTTTGACCGCTGCTGTGCTTTCAAGAGACGTACCTGTCGGGTAGTCATATTTTGTCATTTAAGTAATTATGTGCAACAACCAGCGGTTCTAATGGAACAAACAAGAGCGATTTTTCTGTTCCAGTTGTGATTTTGATAGGCAAAGGAGTGATGGTGGGATGTCTGTTGCCATGGCAACAGGAGCTGCACAAGCTTTTTTAAGATGCAGTTTATCCCCTTGGCACACCATAATTTATCACTGCGCTGAAGAGACGGATGTCATGCAGTAACTCGCGCTGCTTCCGGGGAGCGGGGGGGGGGGGGCACACCTTTAAGTTCAGTCCCAAGGCCTCTGAAGACCCAGGGGCTGCAAGTGGCCAGAGGCCGCTCCTGTTCTTGCACATCCCTACACCCAGGGCTGCTGTGGTGGGGCTGTGGCCAGACCTCGGAGCTGCTCTCCATGGCCTGTGGTTCCCTCCCCCTGCGGAGGACCTGACAAGGAACTGAAAGATGACACGTGGGCCCAACCAGAGTCAGCCCCAGTGGCGCACCCCACTGTCACCTCCCTGTGCCTGCTGCCTCTCTGGCCAGGAGGTGGCTCCTGCAGGAAGCAGGGACACAGCAAGGAGCCCTTCTGCTGTCTGTTAGCCTCTCTTTTATTTTGGCTTCAGTTTTTATCTTGCCGCAGTGCCTGTGGCATTTCTTCTAGAATGCGCCATGTTTGTATGTCAAAGTCACTGCCACTAGAGCATGCCGTGGCCCTGCAGTTGGTAGTTAGTGCACTGTGATCACCCCAGCTCCCTGGGATGTGCCAGTTTTTAATTTTATACCTGTGTCTGTTTCACCTGAAAACTCACAAAGATTGGGGTTTCTTACTTTTACAAAAACAATGTCAAGATATCGAAAAGGTGCTGGATATCAAAACCAGCTCAAGATCTAAAACAGCTTAGGGCCAGAGTGGGAGTGAAGGGGCCGAGCTGCTCTGCATCAGGGAGCAGGGAAGAGCAACTGTCCTCTGACCCGCGAGGCATGGTTGCAGGCGCTGGTAGCCCCACTGGTGCCACAGGGAGCGAGGATGTCAGTGGTGGCAGGAGAGGCTGCGGTGCCACCAATGGGCAAGCCAGCAGAGCGCTGTACACAGGGAGAGCAGGGCAGCACGGGCCAGTGCACAGGCCTCTTGGGCCAGTCCAGTCTCACTGGAAGGCAGCCGGCAGCAGGAGGTGTGGGATCAGGTTAGGGGTGCTTGTGTACCTGGGCACCCGTGTGTAGGGGCCCTGTGCATGTGCATGCCCAGGTGTAGGAGTGTGTGTGTGTATGTATCTGTTGCATAAACAACACACACAAAAGTAAACGTGCACACACACTCATGTGGATACTCCTATGTGGACGCTCCTATGTGGACACGCCCTTTCACACCTATTCCCTTGTCCCTGCCTTCAGAACAAGCAGATCCCACTGGCCATGTGGTGGTGAGATCCCAAGGGGTGTGGGCCAGCCCACCTCCCTCGGTTCTCTCCAGGCCTCCCAGGGCTTTCCTGCTCTCGCTACGCGTCTCCCAACACCAGCCACACATTTGCTTTCTTCCACTGCCGTTTTTTTCCTTTCCTTTCCTTCCTCCCTCTTGTTTCCTCCAGAACTTGCCAGGTGTCCTTCCACAGGCCGGCTTCAGCTCTCGCCGGCAGTGTGGTCCCCCAGCCTCTCTCCTCCAGACACCAGGCTTCCTCTGTGGTAGCTGTGAGCCCACATTGTTCCCCAGCTCAGGGGGATCACAGACACACCCTGGGGCACTTGGCTGCCTTCTGCCCTCAGAGGCTCCTGGTGCCCTGTGCCCTCCTCGTGCAGGCGAGGATTGTAGAGGGGACCCAGGTGCCCCAGGCGCCCCAGGCTGAGATTCCCCTGCTCAGCTGCTGGCAGCGGGGAGGGCCGTGGAGGGGTGCAGGGGGCTTGGAGGGCCCTGGAGACAGGTGTGCCTGCGACTTGGCAGCTCTCCGCCACCCATTAAACGTTCTCATGTGCTATTCTTTTTCCTCTCTCAGCCAGATATACTGCATCGAGAATGCCCACGGACAGTTGGTGCGCGACCTCGATTTCAACCCTAATAAGCAGTACTACCTGGCAAGCTGTGGGGATGACTGCAAGGTGAAGTTCTGGGACACCAGGAACGTCACGGAGCCGGTGAAGACCCTGGAGGAACACTCCCACTGGTACTGTGGCTCGCATCCGCTTTAGGGAAAGGGGACTGTATAATTTATTTTGCTAATTACTTTACCATTTGGAGAGGCACAAACCAGCTTAGTTTGTACTGCTGTGAATCATTCAATCAACCCAGTTTTATTTTTCCTAAAGAAGCACTAATTCCAAATCTGAGTGTTTGTGATTTATAAGCGTAGGAAAAGAAGAAAAACATGAGATCCTGTTTTCCCTTGAACAGTGCTGGTTCAAATCTGCAAAAGTAAACGTGCACAGATGTTCACGCAGCATTGTTTGCAATGCATGAAAACTGGAAGCGACCCAAATGTCCATCAGAGGGGATTGGTTAAGTAAATTAGGTGACATCCGTGCAGCGGAGATTATGCAGCTGTCAGAAAGAATGAGGAATATCTGCATGTGTATGGATGTGGAAGGGTGCCCGGGATCATTCGTTCTCTCTCAAATATTATTTGAATGTTTGCCATATGCTGGGTACTTTCTGCTAAGTGTAAAAGGATCAAGTCATGGAATAGTACACAGCATGAACCCATCTTTTAAAATTCAGAAGTGTGTGCACAGAGGAGGGTGGAGGACAGGGCTGGAAGGGTGGCGGCCCTCGCAGGGAGCCTGCCCTGGCACTGGGCGCCCTGGGGTCTTTACTTCCCACAGCTGTGTCTCTGGTGGGTGAATTATTTGTCAGAAGCGATATTGTTTCTGCAGTGGGAACATTTTAAAGCCCTAGAGGACTCATGTGCCATTTTGAGAAATCCAGTGAATGGCCTATAATTTGCTGCAACCTGAGCAGAGAGCCAGGGAGTGCCTGCCACACGGGGCACCTCCACGTGCCAGCTGTGCCACACTCTGTGCCTGGGCCCGCGTCCCACTGTGAGCAGCACCACAGAGACCAGGCTCATCATGCTGCAGGGCTTATGTCAGGAGGACACACCCCACCACTGTCCCTGGTCCTCGGGGGTGCCAAGGCCCTTATCCTGGGCCCATGGCAGCCAGCTTGACCCGAAAGATGTCCCAGGGCTTTGTTTGATGATACAGGTTGTCGCTAATTCATGTGTCACTTCTGGGGAGGTGGTTTTTGTTTGGGAGCTGAAGAAAGCCTGTCTGAAACCCCAAGTAATAAGCCTCTCCCTCCACAGGGGGAAGCTGACATTTGGTCTTTCTCATCTCTGTTTGTGAGGACTTAGAATATTTTAGAGCAGCATATGGTAGGCCTGACCCCCTGCTTAGGAGCCCTGCCTTTAGCCCAGGAGGTGGGGGCCAGATACCCAGGGCCACTCAACATGACTCAGCCCCACCAGACCAGGGCCCCTGAGGGCATCAAGTCAGGACAGCTCAGCAGCTGCTGTGCCCTTTTCAGGGTGTGGAGCGTCCGCTACAACCACTCTCATGACCAGCTGGTTCTCACCGGCAGCAGTGACAGCAGAGTCATCCTGTCCAACATGGTGTCCATCTCCTCCGAGCCCTTCGGCCACCTGGTGGATGACGACGATGTCAGTGACCCGGAGGAGCACCATGCAGATGAGAAGTAAGGACCGCAGGGCGGCTCTCGTCTGTGCTCACACGCAGTCCTGGGTCCGGGAGCTTCCATGGAAAGTGCCCTGTGCATGGTTAAGGTACCCCGTCTTCCCAGCAGTGCAGGATGAATTCCAGGGTACCTGGCCCCGAGACAGCTCTGTGGTGGTGTTAGAATGTGCCCCAGGGCATGTCTTCCTGTGTTCTTCCCGAATGCCACCTACAAAACCTGAATGAATGTGATGCTCTCCAGGAGTGAGCATGGCAGTGATGTGCCTGGTGTTCCTGGGCCTCCGGGTGCTCGCTGTGGAGTCTCGAGCATGGACTGTGTGCTCTCCACCCTCAGCCCATGTTGGGCTGGAATCCAGGTACACCTCTGGGGCACAGAGCTAGGTCCTGGTTGGTCCCGGGTGTTGCTCACAGTGCGGAAGTTCTGCGCTCGTGTCAGCACTCCGATGCCCTGTGGCTGGGAGACGGCTAGGGCAGCCCCCTGTCCCAGGGCTCACATCCCTTGTGACTTGTCCCCTAGGGTCACTCGTAGCTAGTGACAGCAGGGCTCCCAGTGTGAGCCAAGCATGCTGCTCCTTTCTCCAGTCTGTGTAGGTCCCTTTCCACCTGCAACAGCCTCCCTCTCCCTCCAGATCAGTGGAGCAAGGCCTAGCCACCACAGAGGCCCATGCCTCCGACTCCAGAGGAGGAGGTTCTGGAATAAAACCAGTGGCTGTGGGCAATGCTGTCTGTCAGTCAAATATTAGAAACAGGGCCAGGAAAGGACTTGTGAGCACGTGCCTGATTCCAACCCCTCCTTTGCCATGTGCCATGAGGACTTGGACATGTGGATTTGGCTTCCTCCCAGGCTGTCTGCAGCCATTCACACGTCCTCTCTGTTGGGGAAAGCTGATTGTCCCCTCAGTAGGCCATGTGGCCAATGTGTCCTGCCATGTGACCAATTTGTGAGCTACTCACACATGTGACCAGTGTGTGAGCAGCTTCAGGGAGGAAGCACTTGTGGTCAGCAGGTACCCTCCCTCCATCTTGATGCCTTTAAATAAAGGAGAGAGAAGTCCCTGAGGGGGGTCATACTTGGTGTTTGTCACAACAAGTCTGTTGACCATGGGCAAGTCCACTATCTGGGGAGGCCAGAGCTTAGGGATACCCACAGCCTCTCAAAGCCTACTTCCAGAGTGGGGGCTTTGAGGTCCTAGGTTTGTCTCCGTGGGAGATAAAGTGTTGCTTAGAGACAGACAGGCCCTGGACTAGGGTGTGAGTGGAGGGGACTTCCTGTGGTGGTGGGAAGGAGAGCGCCAAGCACCTGTGCCTGCTGCCGGCCCTCCATGAGCACAAGCCGGAGGCCCCTGCTGCTCATGCCTGCAGGTGCTGACCCCACCGTCATCCTAGCATGAGACTGTGGGGCAGGCCTCTAGGCGTGAGCTGACTCTCCTCCAAGGAGGTGCAGAGGTGGTCTGCCTCTGCTCAGGGACGCTGGCAGGGCCCTCGTGCTGCCTGACCTCTGTGCAGCGGGGGAGTAAGGCAGGTGCTCCCAGCTCAGTCCCTGGAGATTGATGTCACGCTCTCCTCAGTCATGGAGACCACTTCCCCAGCACTGCTCTGAGCCAGGAGACCCTTGCACTGACAGCACCTCACCCAGGCACCCACAGCACTGAGGACCAGGGCCTGCTGTGCTGCAGGTGTCCTTGATGCCCACAGGTCACTGACGTGCTCTCCCCACAACCAGTGAGGGACCACACTGGGCTCAGCCAGGCCGTGTGGGCTTCCCGTGGTTCGGATGAGAGACCAGCTCCCTGTGGGATCCCTCCTGTTCTCTGCTGCCCTTGGGCCTGGCTCACAGCTCTTCTCTGTTGGGTTGCAGAAGCAAGGAGCCCCTGCAGGACAACGTCATCGCCACGTACGAGGAGCATGAGGACAGTGTGTACGCTGTGGACTGGTCCTCAGCTGACCCATGGCTGTTTGCCTCCCTGAGCTACGATGGCAGGCTGGTCATCAACAGGGTCCCCAGGGCGCTGAAATACCACATACTGCTCTAGCGCCCGGCCCTCTCTGTCCTTCCTCTCACAGTCTCCGACTGGCCGCTGTTGGAGTGAGTCCTTTCCAGGCGGCTCTCACAGGAGCCCTTCTGGAGTTCGGAGGAGCTTCTGCAGCAGCACCTGTCCTCCTCCGGAGGGTGGCTGTGGTGGCTGGGCGTGTTGGGCGCCAGCTGCGGCCCACTTGCTTTGCTTCCTGCCTTGTGGGTGAGGGGAGATCTGCACACCTGGTCCTGTCCGCACCCTGCTGAGGGCCATCTTCCCCTGAGACTTCCAGTGAAATAAAGTCAGTGGGGACTCTGCAGGCTGGTTCCTCCTTTCAGGCTCTGCCCTCCTGGCCACATCACACGGGGCTGCTTGTTTCCCGTCCCAACCCAAAAAAGGCAGGTGCGTAGAGGGGCAGCGCCTTGGGGCAGGGGCCAGCGGGACCCACGCCTCTCTCTGGCCTAGCGCCCTTCGGCCTCTGTGCCTCCGCTGCTCTGCTTGCCTTGTGCTGTGGGGGCTGCAGCTGTGTGTCTTCCCCTGGCAGCCCAGGCCCGGTTCTGTGTGTGGGGCACTCGACCTTCCTCGCACCCTCCCGAGACCCACCTGGCAGGTGTCCCAGCAGGTGCTGGTGCTTCTCCGTGATCCCCAGTCTCCCTGAAATGAGAGGGGACAGCTGCACAAGCAGACAGGCCCCACTCACCTGTGGGATCTGTGGGTCCAGAGAGGGAGCATTCTGGGCCTCTCTGCAGGAAGCCTAAGTGGGCAGGGGCTGACGGGCGGAATCCGGGCTCGCCGCCCAGCAGGGTTAGGACTCGCTGCTTGGTTACATGCCCTGGCTCCCGTGGGTGCAGACAGTTCACCAAGGTCCCCAGCCCCAGTGCCCACAGTGTTGTCCTCGGGAGGCTCATGCAGACTGTGTCTGAGACATTTTGGGCGGCTGTGCCTGGACCCTGCCACCTCCTCGCCTTGCCCTCCGCCATGGGGATGCCCCAGCTTGCGTGTCCCTTCCCACTGGAGGGAGTCCACGTTGCTCCTGGGGCTTGGTGACATGCCGAGAGCTGTCCAGCGCCCGCCTGTAGGTCCCTGTGAGAGAGGATGCATCCCTTCCAGCAGCAGCTATCAGGCTGAGCTGAGGGCAGAGCTCGCCGTGCCTGCTTTTGCCCACAGTGTTGCTGGCACATTGCAGCCAGCCACGCAGTGCCTGGTGACCAGTGACCACATGTGCACCCGCGTCTACTCTGCCCAAGCCCTTGGAGGTGGCCTGCCTGGTCCTGTGGCAAGGGTGTGCCCGACTTTGTGTGATGCCGCCTGCTGACTTCAGGGCAGCACTGTCGTTGACCCCCACAGCGAGTGAGCCTCCCCTGCCCCTTGCCCCAAATGTGGACACGGCCCAAATGCGAGCAGGTCCATGGGCTCACGGGTCATGGTGAAGTCTGCGTTTGATGTTAAGGTGATGGTTGATTGTGTGCTTAATCACTACTGATTTGGGCCATTCTTTCTATATTTTGGGTAAAAGTACTTTGTCAGCTGTGTGGTTTCAGATAGCTTCTGTTTTTTTTTTTTTTTTTTTTTTAATGCATCCTGTCATTCTGTGTTTTCTACAGAGAAAGGGGTTTGGTTTGGTTTGCTTTGGCAGTGGGGATTGAATCCAGGGGCATTCTTCCCCTGAGATACCTCCCAACCCTTTTTAATCTCTATTTTGAGACAGAGTCTCACGATGTTTCCCTGTGACCCCCCCAGCCTCCAGAGCCAAGGTTTCCTCCTGGCCAGCAGAAGCTTGTCTCCTGGCAGCGTGTCTGGGAACTGCCTAGTCCAGTGACCAGGTTGTCCTCCAGCGGGCCCTTCTGAAGTTTTCACCAGCTACGCCTGCACCTGTGGCCATCTTCAGTTGGCATTTACAGCAGGTGTGAGGGTTAGGTTGTGGCTCACTCCTCGTGTAGATGAGCCCTCGTCCAGCGTCCTTTGTGAGGAGGGCTCCTCTGTTGACTTGGCTCCGTTGTCAGAAAGGGCCCTGGCTGTGGGCCTGTGTCCTGGCTGCCTGCCCAGGTTGTCAAGGCGTCCGATCTCCTCTGGGTGCCGCCTGGGGCTTCTCGCTCCCCAGTCACTCTGGGGCCTTATTCCCCCAGTTGCTGCCCGTCCAATGGCCGAACCTGTGACTGGAGCTAGTGCAGGACAGGGAAAGAGGCCACTGGTGTCCCTTTCTGGTTGGTTGGAGGCGGGGTCTATGTCCTTGTCTGGGGCTCTGAGGCCCCTGTGGCTGCTGCCCCACAGAGTTGCTCAGGGCTGGGATGTGGAAATCAGCCTCTCTTTCTGGGACAGCAGAGTCCCACCTGCTGTTGGAGCCAAGGCCCTCATCCTGCCCCCCCCCGCCAAAACTGCCCGTGCCACTGTCCAGGTCAGGCCTGCATGGAGCACTGGCCAGGGCTGTCGGGGAATGGAATAGAATGGAATGTGGGCCTGGTGCTGGCTGAGGTCCTTGAGAGTGTAGACCCCTTCCCAGGGCCTGCTGGGCTGGCCCCTGCAGCCCTTCCCGGGATCGCAGTTCATGTAGCACTTGGGGGAAAGGCAAGCAGGAGTGCTTGTCCACCTGTAGGACAAGTGCCATGGACCCCACACGTGGGTCACTCGGCTGCTGCGGCAAGGCTGGGTCAGTGCAGCCATGGGGGATGGGGCTGTGGAGATGCTGGTGACATGCCATCGCCAAGACACACAGGTGCTGGGAGGTGGCAGAGACCCTGAGCACCGTCAGCTCCGGGCGCCTATGGGAAGGGTCGTGGGATTACAAGGTGTGAGACAGAGGATCCAGCCTGGCCCAGGGCCATCGTGAGGAGAGCCACTGCGTTAGTGGGGTGGGCGTGGGGGCAGCCCGTGCCTGGGCTGGCTCTGTGAGAGGAGGCCCAGAGGGCCGAGCGGCTAAGGGAAGATGTTTCTGTGGTGTGTGCACAAGTGGGGCACAGCCTTGCACCCAAGCACCCGGGGAGGGGCCAGGCGAGCCCCAGGGTGAGGACTGCAGAGGAGGTGGGGCTTAGCCCTGTGTGAGGACCCACTTATGGGATGCCCTGGAAGCCAAGCAGAGTGGAGCTGGACTGGACAGGGGTCAGCACTTCCGGTGCTGCTGGTGGGTGTCCGATGAGGGTGACATGGTGTGGGTGTTGTGGTTTGGATATGAGGTGTCCCCCACAGCTCCTGTGGATGTGGGAGTGCTCAGAGGTGAAGTGACTGGCCACGTCAGTCCTCCTAGTTTGAGTGGTCACAGCAGGCAGGTGGGGCGTGGCTGGAGGGGTCACTGCAGCTGCCCTGGAAGGGAGCACCCTCCCTCAGCCCCTTGCCTCCCCTCTCTGCTCCCTGGCTGCCGGACACAGAGCAGCTTCCCTCCACTACCCCCTTCTGCCATGGTGCTCTGGCTCACCTTGGGCCCAGAGCCGTGGAGTCTGCCCACCATGGAAACGTTTTCACCTCTTGAGTTGTTCCTGTGGGCATTTTGGTCACAGCAGCACAAACTGACTAATGTAGGGGGCGGGGGCCTGACAAGATGGTAGCACTGAGGTCGGTGAGAGAGCAGG
Organism: Urocitellus parryii; assembly: GCF_045843805.1. Classification (NCBI taxonomy): domain Eukaryota; kingdom Metazoa; phylum Chordata; class Mammalia; order Rodentia; family Sciuridae; genus Urocitellus; species Urocitellus parryii. The sequence continues at coordinate 33,042,667 of NC_135542.1, read as the reverse complement.
AGGAAGTACACCAGAGGGAGGCGGTGTGGGGCTTCCTCAGGGTCCTGCTGTGAAAGGGGACAGAACCCCCGCAGTGACCACGGGTTCCTTCTCTAACAGGAGCCTTTTGTCCTGTGCGTTTGAGCGCTGGCAGGATAGTCTGTGGGGAGGGACTGAAGGGGTGGTGGTGTCCCAGGACAGGAAGATGAGGGTAGGGCCTGGCAACCAGCTCCAGACCCACGCAGAGGCTTCTCCATGAAGAAGTCCTAAGACTGCCGTTGGCCTGAGACCTGCTGCTGTGGGGGCCAGTGCCACGGGGCGTAAGGGACGCTCCTGGGGTGCTGCATGGTCTGCATTTGAAGGAGCTGCACTGCTTTTCCCTGGGGAGTCGGGAGCAGGATGCCCAGTATTAAGCCCTTCACGGAGTGTTGTTACTCGGATGTCACCAAGTGATAGAAGGCAGCCAGTAAGTAGGGACTCATGGAGGGCAGGCTACAGCTCAACGGGAAGGACTTGCGGACAGCCTGGGCATGAGGAGGAGTGGGCTTCTCCCAGGGCCAGCCTGCTGCTCTTTCCCAAGCCCCTGCTGCCCGAGAGGCAGACTGCGGGAAGGGACACAAAGATGCCAAGCAAGGGTGGGGAGAGAGTGCGGAAAAGGGGAGAAAGGGACCAAGACGACGACATCAAAGGGTGCGGACAGAACCACGACAGACCCGCGGACCAGGGCCCAGGAACGCGCCCTTCCCCACGGAGCCTGCCCAGGCTCCTGCCTTTAGCCAGGTGACCATCTGTATGTACCAGCAGCCCCCCACCTGCCACTCAGGCCTTGAGAGCATGGTTACGTGGGCTCATAACCCTTGACCTTCCTTGCCAGCCTTCAGACACAGGAACCCTGGCTGTGGAAAGGGGAGGTCTCATGGCATCCGGAAGATTCTTAAGGACAGGATGTCGGATGATGCTGCTGGCCTCTGGACTCCCTTGTCTGTGCCCCTGCCCCAGAGCCCACAGGTGGGATGCGTCTCCTCAGGGTCCCTGCCATGGTGGCACCTGGTTGCTCGGTCAGTGGCTGCTGCTCTCCATGCTGTGTGTGGGCCCCTGAAGAGCACCTTCGCTGGGCCTGGCCCCCCTAGGGGCAGCACCTCCACTGGGCCTGGACACCACCCCTCCTCGTGCAGCACCTCCGCTGGGCCTGGCCCTCCCCAGGCGCAGCACCTCTTCGGGGCCTAGCTCTCCCGGGGGCAGTACCTCTGCTGGGCAGGGGCGCTTGCAGCTCGTGTGCCCAGGCCACACTTGTCCAGGCAGGGCCTCTATCCAGGTCAAGCTTCCCTCAAGCCCATCCCCCCACTCCCCTGCGCCCCTACCTTCTGAAGGCCATGCGTCAGAGAGCCCTCTGCCATCTGTCATGCCAGCTGCCCGGCCCCTCACACCCATCCTATACTCTGGACTTAGTTTGGGTCAGTCTCTTTCCTCAATGGCCACAAGAGGCCAGGTCCTTCTTCTGTACACACACAGCACTGACTGCATGCGTGGGGACTGACCTACTGGACAATTTCATGCTGGATGCGGTCCCAGCAGGCCTATGCAGCCGTGGTGGCAGACCACAGGGCCAGGCCACTCCCCCAAGGCAAACGGGATGGTAGCTGCACCCAGGTTGCTGGCCCACAGTTCCTGAATTCCACCACAGCCCGGTGCTTCCCTGGTGAACCCATGCTGTCTCCCCCTCTTAGTGTGGGCAGCTCACGCTTCTGGCAGGGCCTTTCGTGGTGACAGAGAGCAGCCTCTGGGCACTGTCACAGAAAGTGCGGAGGGTGCTTCCTGGAGCCTTTCTGAAACCGGACGGTCTTGGAGTCTACGCCTTTCTCACCGTGGGGATTCTGGACCTGCTGCCCAACCTGCTCCCCATGGCCCCCGTGCCCCTCCTCTAGGCAGGCGCTGCCCTCTGCCACTCCACCTCCCTCAGACTGCCCCTTCCCTCCGGTCGGCCCTGGGCAGAGCCTGTTCTGCCTTCCTCAGCTGCTGCTGCTGCTTCAGTCGGCGCTGGTCCCCTCGGCACGAGGGGCCTGGACACCCTGGAGTCTGTCATCCGAGATTCCTGTGGGGCCTGTCATGGTGAGTTGCAGTCGGTTCTAGACCTTCTTGGAGCTCTCTAGGGAGCTGTCAGGACAGCAGGATGACACTTTGCCTGTCCAGTGACTGCACAGGACACAGGAGCCAGGTGGCTGTCATACCAGCTGAGCAACTGGCCTGGTGCCCTTGCTTTCCCTGTGCCACCAGATGACCCCAGCACCCACTTCCTGAGTGATCTGGGGATTCACTGACACCAGGGCACACTTAGGACCATGCCTGACAGATAGGCCCTGCTTGGGGCTGGTCTGCGTCCCCAGACTCCAGTATGGTGTTGGAGGAGGGCTCTGGCAGGTGCGTAGGGACAGGTGAGGTCATGAGGTGGATTCCTGATGGGTCAGTGCCTTTCCAGGAAGCCAGTGGAGCCCACCCAGCACACACCGAGGGAGACCACGTGAGCTGAGGGGAGGAGGCAGCACCCAAGCCCCCCGAGGCAGTGATGGTTCTGGAACGCAAATGTCCACCTCAGGACGCTTGAATCAAATGTATGAAATATGATATGTCAAGAGCTTTGTAATGTTTTGAATAACTAATAATAAAAATATAAAAAAAGAAGAAAGAAAGAAAAACCAGAAATCACACGAGGGAGGTAGGAAAAGGCTCCCTGGCAGCCAGAGCCAGGAAGGAGAGGAGGGGTCAGGACAAAGACAAGGTACCACTTGGATTCTTGGTCCCCCAAAAGGAGCTGAGGGCAGAGTGAGCCCTGAGTGGGGTCAAGCCAGGGGGTGGGAGGGCGCAGCCCCCTCCCACCTCAGTCCAGGCTCCTGCTGCTCCTCTGCTGCGAGCAGAGGCAACCTCCCAGCTCCTCGGAGCCTTCTCGGGAGCTGCCACCCCTTAGGGAGCAGGACAGTGGTGTTGGGCTCCTGCGGTGACCACTGGGCCCCAGCCCACATGCTTGGGCCAGCAGAGCTTGAGCAGGATGCCCACTTTGCTCACAGGCTAAGCACCACTTTCTCAGCCCACTGGACCCCGTCTCTCCAGCCCTGTGCCTTCGCCTCCCGCCTCCAGTGCTAATCCGCAGGCTCCAGACACCATGCACTACAACCTGCGACCTGAGCAAGTGCACCCCACTGTTCACTGAGCTGCTGCTGTGTGCCCACACTGTCCCCCATGGGGATGAAGGACGGCTCAGCAGGTGTCTCCTGCCCCCAGCCTGGCGTGAGTCTGATGACTCTTCTTTCTGTGTGTCTCAGCCTCCTGTCCCCAACCAGAGGGCCAGGCAGGGGATGTCAGTAGGCAGTGCTGGTTTCCAGTGTGTGGACGTGGCTAGTCCAGGGGAGGGGCTGGAGCAGCGCAGCTCCCTGCATCCCGAGAGCAGCTGAGAGCTGTATCCCGGCTAAACCCCAGTGCCAGCCAGGCTGAGGCGGCTGCTCTGAGGAATCCGGGAGGGGGACTGGAGAGCAGGGGAGGCGGGTGGTGCTGGGAGGGGCAGTGCAGTGGGGGCAGCAGAGAAGGAGGTGGAGGAGAGGTGGGGGGTGGCTCCCTCCTAGGCCTCCTGAGCTTCATAGACTTGATACCAGCCTTTGAGTTTGACAGAAGGTGACCATCTCCACCATTTTTACAAGTTTCTTGAGTGTCTAAGGCCTTCCTGATGATTGGCGCTGGCTGTTGGCAAGCAGTTGCAGGGCATTCGAGGACACTCTTGCCTCCGAGGCAGCTGGGGCAGGTGCACCCCAGTTCAACAGCAGGGAGGAGAAGCTGATCAGGGGCGGCCTCCCAAGGCCTTGGGGCACATATGGCTCTTCCTAGTCCTCCCAGCATCCGGCTTTGGGTTCTCCCAAAGCACTGATGCCCGCAGTGACCTCAGGGGCACAATCATCATCTTGCTTCCATCTCTTCCCTTAGGGGACGAGGTTTCTCCCTAACTCAGGGGCCAAGTCTCGGCTCCAGCCGTGGGTTGACACAGGTTTTGAAGAGCGTCACGTCCTAGCCTGATGCCCCCCAGCCCCTTCCCTGGGGCGGGCCACGCAGTGAGCAGCGCTCCTCCACTATCTGTGAGCACGTCATCACCGCACAGCACAGGCTGACCTCTAGTCCCCATGCTGGACGGCCCACCCCAATCACTGCCCTGTCCAGAGCTCGGGCAGGTCCACCTGGTGCCTGTGGATCTCCCTCCCCAGGCCCAGAAAGGTAGAGGGCAATAGTACCCCAGCATTCCTAGAATCCCATGGGATGTGCAGGGCAGAGCTCCAGGGCAGAGCAGGAGTGGGAGCCAGGGCCACTGGGGGACTGCAGAGTTCCTGTGGGACATGGGCTGCTCTGAGAGCAGGGATGGGAGGGGCCAGCAGGGGTGCAGCCCAAGGGGCAGCAGGAGCAAGGCCGGGTAGGAGCTTCAGGTGGGGCTGGCCAGGCCTGTGCTGGGGCCACACCACGGGAGAGGAGGTGGGCAGCCCCCTTTTTAGTCCACTGTGCCCCTGCAGAGGGAGTTAGAGAGCAAGACTCCCAGGGCAGTACCCCAAGGCACAGGCTGCTTCAAGGGTCTGTTTTCTCCCACAGTTGGCCAAATGTTAAAGATGGCAGAATTTCGCCCTTATGGGGTCAAATGAAACAGAAAAATGAGCCCAGAGCACCCCTGACCCTCAAGGCCTGTCCCAAGGCCTTGTGCTTACCTGGTGCACCCCCTGCTCACCTGGTGCCCTCAGTGGCCTTGCCACAGCCTGGGGGATGCCTAGCATGGGTGCCGTTGGAGGCAGAACCCCAGGCGGGATCCTGCCTGGGCCCGGCTTGGCCTAACCACAGGGTGAGCCACACCCCTGCTGGCCGCTGAGTCCAGGAGGAAGGTGGCTGATCTGAGGCAGCATATCTCCTGTGCCACGCTGACCTCTGTTCTGCCTGCTTCGGGCAGCCCTCAGGATTGACTGGACGCCTGCCTTCTGCATGAGAACACACTACCGGGAATGGCCATTTGTGATCATGCTGCCCTGAGACCATCAGTACCTTTCTGGGCTGCACAGGTCCACAGAGGAGGAGCAGCTTGGGGGACCACAGCCACCGGTGGCTGCATGTTCCCCCTCCCCTCAGCACGAAGGCAGCTGTGTGCACAGAGTCAGCTGGGGCTTGCCGTCTCGGTCATGGGTAATGAGGCAGCAGGGCCATGAGCAGGACAGTCCTGGGGCAGGAGCCCCACCCAGTGTGGACAGACAAGTGCTGCGGGAGCCGCTGGAAGCCTGGGCTGGGAAGGGACAGGTGCAGTCTCCTAGCACCACCAGCTGACCTGGGGGCCCTAGAGATGAAGGGCAGGCCCATCTGTGTACCTCATGGCAGAAGGTGTCCATGGCCTGCCCAGGGGAATGCAGGTGTGCATCAAGGTGCAGCTGCCCTGTGGAGGGGTGATTCACCCCATCTTGGCTCACAGTGGGCTGGCCAGGAGGCAGCTGCAACAGCGAGTCGGGGCTCAGAGAGGACCCAGGGAGACCCTGCCCTTTTGGTGTGTGGGGACTGGAGCACCCTGAGTTCAAGGTCTGCCCAGGAAGTGCAGCCCTCTGGGGGAGAGGGGGGTGGAGACTAGGGGCCTGAGCAAGACCAGCTCCTAAACTTCGTGATCGTCTGACCCAGTTGCCTGTAAAGTGTGGAGCGGAGTTGAGTGGACATGTGGACAGCCAAGGCCTGCCCCTCAGCAAGCCTGGTGTGCCTTGGAGGGAGGCCTGAGGACCCCAGGTCCACACTTCGCCTGGGACATGAACGCCTCCCACAGGTGTTTGCTGGGAGCAAAGGATAGGATACATGATTGTGCCCGTCTTGGGCACATGCAGGGCCAAGACACACCCTGGCCCAGGAAATTCCTGCTCCTGGGTGAGACCCTCAGCAGCTGCACGAGGAGCCGTGGGTGAAGAAATCTGAGGACCCCAACCTTCCAACCTTGCACAAAGGGGAGCCCGCTAAGTGCCACCAAAGCCGCTGGCAGATCAGCTCGGCCTGGCCATGGACCTCTCTGTTTCAGGCTTCCTCCATGGAGAAGGTGGTGCTAGGTCACCAAGCAGGGTGGGCCAGAAGGATTGCAGCTCTCTCTGGATTAGCCAGAGGAGGCGGGGTCCTGAGCCCCTTCCTGGCCACCTGTCGCAGATTAGCTCTGCCAGGCCGACCCCATGCCACTGCCTGTGGGACATGTGCTGGGAGGCCTGTTGCCACGCAGGGTTGAGGCCAGGCCCAGCCTGTCAGTCTGCTCTTCCTGCACACACCTGGCAGAGCTTTGGTGAGAGCTTCCAGAGCCTGCTGAGGAATGGCCTCAGGGGCCCGAGACGCGGCCTTCACCACAACGTGCTCAGCCCCAGGTTGCGAGGGCCCTGCAAGGTCAGCTTGGGCCCTGGGCCCTGCGGGCTTGGGGCAGCACCTTCCTGGGCCTCCGTGTGCAGCGCAAACAGCCCTACAATGTGTGGATGGTGTCGTGCCAGGGTGGTACCTGCCACACCCTGCAGGACGCAGAGGCTCCGGTGTGCTGGTGTGGCACTGGGGACTGCTCTGATGCTCAAGTCAGAAAATAACCAAGGTGCTTTTGAGGTTTCTAGCAATCAGCAATTGTTAAAAGTGTTCCAGGCCAATTACATGGAGAGCAAAAGTCATGAGCCAGAGGCCTTTGGAAATCACCATCACGTCCAACTCGTCTCTACTGGGGGCATGTGGTTGGAGTCACTTCAAGAAGGGCCAGCAGAGGGACACTGGAAAGTGGAGGGTGGGGGGTGGTGACCTCTGCATGCAGCTGTGCCTGATCAAGTTGGTTTGAAGTGGGTGCTGCCTGGGCTCTGACATCTTGGACAATGCCCCAGGTCAATAGTGCTCTCTTGACAATGAGGTCATAGAGACAACAAGGTAGCAGATGTGTTCTGGTCACTTAGGGCTCAGAGTGAACCAACCCAACCTGAGGGGTAAAAGAGCCACCAGCTGATCCCACTCACGAGCTGTCCCAGGCAGGGAGCAGCTCACTGTGGCCACCCCCAGCTGAACACCTTAGATCCCATGCTGCCCCTGCCCTGCCAGTAGGTGCTCCAGGAAACCTGTCCTCTGGAAGAAGGAAGCCGCACTAGGACAGGCCCACCTTGCCAAGGGCAAGTCAGGAGGCCCAGGGAGTGGCCAGTGAGCTCAGTGGGTAGGAATGTCTGCTCCTGGGGCGGGAAATCAGGGCCTGCTTTACGCATGAGTGTCCCAGCGTCACTGCCTGGTCTTATTCTACATCAGTAGTCTTTGTTTTCTAAAGCATTTAGGATTTACAGAAAAATTAAACAGCAAGGAGACTGTTCCCAGACACCGGCCCTCACCCCTAGATTTCCCTTGTTTACATCTCCCTGCCTGGTCACTATGGGCATGGCACCCCCAGCTGGGGGTAGGGTTGTTGAGTCCAGGAGTCAGCCTCAGTGGGCTACTATTAGGTAAGGATTATGGGCTTGCTGTTGGTGTTGTGCGCCAGTGGGGTTGGACAGATGTGTGCTGCTTGGTGACAGGGTGACAGCTGCACTGCCCCGAGTCCCTGTGTTCCGCCTGCTCATCCCTCTCTTCCCTGAGCCCTGGGGACCAGAGATCTTCCTCCTGCCTGCAGAGTTGGCCTTTCTCAGTGTGGAGTTGACATTCCACAGGAGGCCACCTTTCAACTGGCCTTTCATGTGGGATGGGCCTTTAGTGTCCCCTGTGGTTCCTCAGCGTGGAGCTCATTTCTCCTGAGGGCTGCAGAGTGCCCATTGCATGGTGCCCAGAGTTTGCTCGTCCGCTCCCCTGAGGAAGGAGGCTGCGGCTGCCCCACGCCTGGGTGTCTGGAGCACGGTGCTCTGCACAGGGTGCCTTCTATCCCTGCCGTCTGGCTGGAGAGACCTAGTAACTTAGGATCCGTAGACCCTCGATGCTAGCCGGATCCGCCTCCAGCTCTCGGGGTTTGTGAACTCATGCAGGAGCCTGCCCCAGTCCACACTGAGCCCCAGACTGGCTGTCCATTTGCCAGTGGACTTTGCCTTCCTGAGCCTATAGCACCTGCCTGTTGTACACACACTCTCCACACCCAAGTGCGTTCTCCGGGCCCTATCTGCAGTGTGCTGCCCTGTCTGTAGTGCCCTCCTCAGTGGCCGGGGAGGAGCTGGGTTATGGCTGCTTCTGTCCCCCTTGGCCCACATCCAGAGGAGACTGAGTCCTTCTGCTCAGCCTCTTCATGGCCCTTGGCCCCTGCCCTCCTCTGTGTGCCTCTGCTGCACCCACCCTACTCTGTCCATCTTGCCTGCTCAGAGAACTTTGCCTGAGCTCATGCACCCTGGGAACTGGGCAAGTCCTGGTCACTATGGGCATGGCATCCCCAGCTGGGTTCTGGATGGGTAGTAGATAGGCTCTGAGGCTAGCCTTCAGATGGGGTGGCTGAGGGACTGTTTAAAACCCTGGGGTGCAGAGGGGTGGGCCTTGTGATGACCAGTGCATCTGGTGTTGCTAAAGGTCAGTGGCTGACTCTGCTGCCAGCCAGCCAGGGAAGCTGAGATTGTTCACAGCACTCCTGGCCTCACTGCGAAGGCCATATTCCCTGGGAGGCCTCAGCACTGCCTCTCCCTGAGGGCCCTCCCTGCATAGCCGGGGCCTCGTGGCCAGTTTAAAGCCTCCATGAGCACTTAAGAAAGCCAGGCCCCTCCGAGCAGCAGTGTAGGTGGTCAGAGGGGCCTGACTTTCGTAAGTGCTCATGGTCCTCAGAGCGTTTACAGATCTGACCCCATGGAAGAAATTTCCTGGGTGCTAGGAAGTGTGGCTTGGAAAGCAGAGGAACTGGGTTAGAAAGCCACGTGTCTGCCTTCCTGGCCTGCCAGTGGGAGAGGAGGGGGAGGAACCGGGCTGGAGTGTGGCCCTGAGGGAGGCCCAGCAGCAGGACAAGACTGGCTTCCTTTCCCATCCAGGCCACCAAGATGCTGAAAGTTCACTGCTTTCTCCTATGGGCAGGAGACAGGGCTCCGGGGAGAGCGGTGAGCTGCAGAAGTGCCCAGTGACCTTGAGATCCAGGCACCAGGGCTCTGCATCCCGGCCCTGTGTGGGTCTCTGAGGGCAGGATTTGGTGTCTGGGAGGGGTGGGCAGTCGGGGCCAGGGGTCAGGCTGCCATGTTTTCTCCTGTCTTGCATTGTCTGTGAACTGAGAGCAGCTTTAGGTTTACAGAAACACTGTGCAGAAAGCACTGAGTTCCCATCCTTCTCCAGGCTCCCTCGGGTCAGCACCCTGCACAGAATGCTCCCTCGTCCAAGCTGCTGACCAGGACCAATGGTGGCTGTCGGCCCAAGCCTGCGTTCCCATTAGGGTTTTTATGGTTTGGAGGTGAGGTGTCCCCAAAACCTCATGTGAGACTATGCAGGAAGGTTCCAGTGGAGAAGTAATTGGGTTGTAAGAGCCTTTACCCAGTCAGTGAGCGAGGGCCCCCCCAACCCCATGGATTAACAGTGCTGGCTGGAGTGGTGGGCGTGGCTGAGGAGGGCACTGGGCATGGCTTGGGGTTTAGACCTGTAGCTGACAAGTGGAGACATCTGCTTCCGGAGCACCTTGTGAGCTGCTTCCCTCCGCCACGCTGCTCAGCCTCACCTGGAGCTCACCTGGAGCCCGAGGGATGGAGCTGCTGCTGTGGGCTGCCAGCAGACCTCTGAAACCGCGAGCCCTCAAATAAACTTTTCCCCTAGAACTGTTCTGGTCAGATCCTTTAGTCACAGCAGCGAAAAGCTGACTCAACCAGGGTTCATTCTCAGTGCGTGCCTTCTCCAGGTCTCGACAGATGATATATAAAGCCTTGCGCCTGCCGTTACAGTGTCCTGCGGAAAGCCCCACTGATCTGTCCCCTGCTTGAGCACAGCAGCAGCCCCTCTGGTTACAGAGGCCCTGCTGTGTCACCTCTGGGCTTCCTACTTCCTGCAGTATCAGAACCTCTCCAGTGCCACCCCGATATCCATCACACTGCTGATGGCCTCAGTATCCCCCCCGGTGTGGGCACTGGGTGGACATTGGGGTAGATGCTGGGTGACTGGGCGCTGTGTCAGAGGGAGAGGAGGCATCAGAGGATCACAGCCTAGGACCTCTAGGGCCAGACACCAAAGCAGCCCAGGCAGCCGAGCTCTCCCCACCTGAGGGTCATCCCCTCAGCCCTGGCCTTGGGCTGAGCAAAACAGGAAGGGGAGGCACTGTTCTCTGGGGGCAGCTGGGACTTTGAGCTCACATTTCTCTGGCATCGCTGGTTCCTCTGCCACAGCTAATGAATCCCCAGCTGGGCCCCAAGCCAGTGCCCCGCAGTAGGACGTCTATTGTAATGAGCCACGGCTGGCTGCTGCTGGCACCTCCCTCCGGCTGGCCCTGGAGCCATCGTTAGCTTCCAGGGATGGGTGGCCACAGAACCCGAGATGCCCATTAGGTCTCTTCTCTGGGATGCCGCCTTCCTCATTAGGGGTGGCGGGGGCCGGTGGATCTCTGCAGAGGGACACAGTGAGCAGCAGGATCCCCGACCTCAGCCTCCTGCTGGGGCTCGCTCGCAGCTCCTGGGTGCACCAGGAAAGGTGGGCACTGGGCACCAGGGAGGCCCGTGCAGGCCTGTGCTCCAGGAGGCTGCTTACGGCTAGGGTGGGCAGTGTGTCCCCATGGTCTACCTGGCCACCAAGCCACTTGCTGGGGGCTTCCGTCTTGCTGTTTTTCCTCCTAAAGCAAGGATAAGAAACAGGCATTTATTATCATCTCCCAGCAGCAGAACCCAAACCTGAGTGAAGAACTCTTGAGAGTTTTTCCTGCTCAGTGGCTGGTTTATCTTAAACTGTCCAAGTTGATAGCACAATCCACTTTTTGATGTAACTATGATGGTTTTAGGAGATTTAGACATGATTTTTTATAGTGTGAAAAAGAAAAATAGAACTGAATATATGATAATGATGGATCCCTCGACTTTTGTGTCTAAAATTGCTTCTAGGCATGAGTTATTGCATCGTAATTCACGCCCTGTTGTGTCTTAGTGCTTAATAAGCATGTGGAAAATAGTCGTGCTGGAATCACCTCCATGCTGCCGTTGTGTGCCGCCCTGTCCTGGAGCCTGGAGATAGCAAAGCCCGAGCCCTGGCTGAAGCCATCTCAGCACCCCAGGAGGGCTGCTCCTGGCCTGCAGCACCAGAGGCCGGGAGAACGCCCTGTAGGCCAGAAGGGGTCTTGTGTGGAGAGGCAGCGTGGGCCCTGTCTCCTTCGGGGTCTCAGCCTCGGTGGACATTGGCAGATGTCCTGGGCATGTCTGAGGTTTCGGTGCATCTCAGGTGTGAGCGGCCGTGGGCTTGTTGGTGTTGGCTGACAGCTTCCATGGGGCAGGCTCCCCAGGGTGCTGTCAGAATGTTGACCCGAAGTTCTTTTACTGTGGTGTTGGGTCCAGGGCTTGTATTCTCTAGATCATGGACACCTGCAGAGAGAGGTCCAGGGTACGCACCTTGGATGTCGCATCAGAAGCACACGCTAGGCCAGGGCATGGGGACAGACCCGCGGTGACCACCGTGTGTGTTCAGTAAGTCTGCGCTCTGTGTCAGTAACGAGGCTGGACAGGTTTCCTAGTCTGACTCTGTTCCCAGCCATTAGTGGAGAAGTCTCAAGCAGCTCGCAGCAGGAGCTGGGGCCTGTGTCTGGGGGATGACGTTCCTGTGTCCTGCGGTGCCTGGTGAACGCTGAGCCCCCCCAGCCCCCAGCCCATCCACACAGTGAGGCCAGTTTACCACGGAAGAGAGTGGGACTCAGAGAGTCGAAGATGGGAAATCTCAGAGCAGCACCCAGTGGCCACACACAGTCATAAGTGGCCAGTCCTGTCCCTCTGCCACTCTCTACTCAGGTAATGTGAATTGGGTCCCTGCTGCTGTCTGTGCAAAGCCAGGAAGCCAATCTGTGACCTCCAAGACTCTTCCAGCCCTACTGGTTCCAGGGCCTCTCCCCAGAGCAGAAGAAGTGTGTCATTGCACAATGCTGCATCTTTGACCTGGCCATGGTCCGTGGGCCGGGTCAGGTGGGCCTGGCAGCTGGACGGCCAGAGCTGGGTGTGGTGGTGGATGCACTCTGCCAGCAGGGGTGGCCTCCTGTACTCCTCCCTCACCCGTAGAGGAAGACAAACATGCTCTTGTCTCGGAGGCAAAGGTCACTGGGTGGATGCTCAGGGAGCCTCTGGTGCAGGACACTCGGGACGTGTTGGCACCCTTCCCATTTCCCAGAGCCCTCGTGTGAGCACAAGGTGTTGGCCTTCTCCTGGGAGGTGCTGTCCTGAGTGCTCCTGGGCACACAGAGTGGACTCAGCCTGCTGCCCAGGAAGGTGAGCTGCCTGCAAGCATCTCCTGGCCTCTCCTCAAGGTGTGGGCAGACCCTGACCCAACAGGACGGGCTCCACGACACCCACCAGGTGGCGCTGGCACCAGTCAGAGCAGTGCCGTGGCCCCTGGAAAGCCAGCCCTTGGTTGCCTCTGTGGCTTGTCCTGTCCTCATCAGGCAGGATGACACAGTGACACTCAGGCCTGGGGCTGTTGTCAGCACTCAGCGGTGTTGTGACAGATGGTGCTCTGCTGGCCTGCAGGTCCAGCACCCCCAGGGCTCTGGGGCATGCTTTGAACCTCATGTGGAGGATGTGGTAACCTGGGGGCAAAGGAGGACCAATCGCTGTGGAGTGAACAGTGAAGTGACAAACTTGGTGGTCCCCAGGCACAGAGCGCAGGGGCTTGGCAGGCATCTGACTGCTTGGTGGCCCATATGGCCTGACCCGCAGCAGGGAGTTCTACTGCCAAGGTCCTTCCTGCCATGCCGCAGGATCTTGACACGTCACTGAAAGCCACAGTCCTCCCATCTGTGAAGTGGGTGAATGGAGCTAAATGACCCTGGCACAGTACTTAACCCACAGTGGAAGGTCCTTTTTGCCGGCTACAAACCCCACAGAAGAGTTGACTGATGCCTGGCCCCAGGGGTCCTGCCCTCACCTCCAGGTACGTCTGATGAGGCTGCTGCTGGCTCAGCTCCTGACACACCTGAGGCCCAGGGCAGCTGGCCGTTGGGCAGTGGAGTGGTAACTAACGCACCAAGCTCTAGGCCAGAAGGTCAGGGGTGGGCTGCAAAGTGGGGGAAGTGCCAGCAAGATGGGAGTGCTGCAGAGGCCGCCCATCCCTCTGGCCTCCTCCTGCCTCACACCCGGCTGTCCTCACATGTGGGCCAAGGAACCTGTTCTCAAGAAAGGACCACTCTTTAGCTGGCATCAGGAAGCTGAGGCAGAACCCCTTGAGCCCAGAGCTTGAGGCCAGCCTGGGCAACATAGCAAGTTGGCTGTCTTGAGAAGAAAAGAAAGAGGAAGGGTCCCTGTTGGCTGCTCATCCCACTCCAAGGACAAGGCCTCTGCTCCTGCGAGCCTCAGCCCTGGGGAGCCTTCGCAGCAGCACGTGGTGGGGAGGGGCCTGGGCACTGGTGCTGGCCATCACCGTCCCTGGAAAACAGGGAACTGTGGCAAGCAGTGACTCCAGCAGGGACCGGGGACTCCAGCCACCAGGTGAGGCACTGAGGTGCTGGCTGGGCTGACGGGCCACAGGTGCCATCTGCATGGCTCTGCCACCTGAGAGCTTGCTCATCGAGACTTCAGGACGTGTCTGTGACTTCAGGGGATGAACATAGCAGCCACTTGCTGGCCCCTGGCCTGCACCTGGGAAAGAATGTGAACATACTCTTTTTGAAAGCTCTGCACACTCCTGCAGGCAGGGACCACTCTTCTCCTTCTGTGTTGGGAACTGGAGGTGCTGCAGGGTCGTAGGCGTGCCAGGGCCCTGTGGGGGTCGAGTTGAGTCATGGCTGGACTCGGGCCCTGCTCCCTGCTCTGCGCCTGTTTTGACGCTGTCTCCCCACCACTAAACATGCACGCGTGGATGTGTGGGGGTTGCCGCCCCCCAGGCTGAGCTGTCTACAGCAGCCTCACTCCACATAATAGACGGAACCCACTGACTAGAAGGAGGCTCAGAGCAAGGGTAGGGTGGCCTGGATGTCGGGGACCCTCGTGGAAGGAGAGGAGAGCTGAAGTTCAAGACACCAAAAACTGAGTGGGTGAAGTTCATGGAGACAGGTTTAGCCGGATAAGAAAGTAGCGCTGTGGTCCTGAGAGCCATGTGGTGGAGAGGAGCACATGGAGTTGGGTGGCTGGACAGCATGCTGGGTGGTGGCCCTGCTGGTCCTGGGGTGGGTGCCTGTGGGTGTGAGCAGACAGTTCCAGGAGGCTGAGGCCTGAAGGCTGCGCGCTGCCTCCCTTCCCCTCCCAGGTGTGGTTCCTCCTGATTCAGGCTGTCCCTGGACCTCTTCGCCTTGCCCAGCCCGTCTGTGCTGCCTGCAGCCTGGCCCACTCTCCTGGGAAGCATCCCCTGTTGTCCCTGAGTTGTGGCCACACGCCCAGCCTTCTCATGTCCCAGGTGTGGAGGCCCAGGGAGGAGACAGTAGGAGTTAGCTGCAGGAACACAGGAGGGGTGTGTCGGAGCTCCCCCTGTGATCCCAGTGAGCTGGATCTCATGGGCCTGTGAGATCCAGCCCACAGGGATGTGCCTGACCTCATTTTCCTCCTTAAAAGAAAATTGTGGTGCTTGGATTAAAACTCAGGTCCTGGAGTAAGCTCAACAAGCACTCTACCCTGTCCTCCCAAGTACATTGCAGATTTGGACTTTTTCATTTTTAACGTATTTAATTGAAAGCTATTATCTCATTTCTGGGCTGATATTCAGGGGTTAGAGGCCAAAACATGGAGAGAAATTTGATCCATGCCCATCTTTGAATTCTCTATTCCTAGCACAGTGCCTGGGCCATGGAACTCTAATAAATATCATTATTGAGTGAAAAAATGAGCAGATTTAGTTCTAGAAGTGGCCCATATCTTATACAAAAGGACAAAACATTTAAAGGAAGGTTGTTATGGTTTGGAAGTGAGGTGTCCCCCAAAAGCCTACAAGTGAGGCAATGCAGGAAGGTTTGGAGGAAAAATGATTGGGTCATAGCTTTAGCCTAATCAGTGAATTGATCCCCGATGGGATTAATGAAGAGGTGGGGTGTGGCTTTGGTGTACATATTGTATCTGGCAAGTGGAGACCACTCTCTCTGCTTCCTGTTCACCATCCCTTGCCCCACACTCTACCATGATGTTCTCTCTCATTCGAGCCCTGGGAAGTGGAACCGGCCTTCTATGAACTAGGACCTCTGAACCCGTGAGCCCTCAAATAAACCTTGCCTCCTGTACAATTGTGCTGGTCAGTTCTTTAGTCACAGCAGTGAAAAAACTAAAACAGTTGTCCAACTTGGAGTGGCTGCACGTAGACTCTTTTTCAAGCTCCATCGGCCCCGGGTGCTCAGAGCAGAGTGAGATCTGCTGCAGGGCCCCTGCCAGTAGAATTTCGGCTATTCATCCAGCAAGCACATACTGGACTCCTGGCACTGCGCTGGGCTCTAGGGACCAAAGCAAATAAAACATGTCCCCAGGTTCCAGGTGACTCCATCCATGTCAGCAAAGGGCCCCTGGGTACCGAATCTGAGCCCAGGATTCTGTGTCCCAGCAGTCATGTCCTCGGGGAACCTGGGAGAGGAGGCTGGAGATGGAGCCTGGGCGCTGATCCTTCAAGCCCTGTCCCCAGCCCACTGCCACAAAAGCCACGGCCCTGATGTCAGGAAGGTTTGACGTGAAGTGCCCTAACCAGTGTAATAGAGACAGCAGCCCCACTGCTCCACAAAAGCCCCGAAGGATGGAGGACCTCCCAAGCAGCCCACCCTCCCAAGCAGCCCAAACCCCTCTCAAGGAAAAGCGTGAAGACGTGAAGGGCTGGCACTCCCGGGGCATCTGCTGCAAACAGCACTCTGTCTTCCTGACAGTCGAGCCAGGCTCCCCAACCTGCCAAGGGGAATAAATCTTGTGTGACCTTCATGCATTCATGTACTGAGAACGGTTAATGTGTGTTCCCTTTGAAATATGCAAGGTGTTGGGTGTGATTAAACTGAAGAAAGATTAAGGTAGCTGCTCCGTTACTTAAGCTTTGCTCCTGGGTAGACTTATTAAGGGAGGGATTTAAAGTCCTTAAAAATCCAGCAGGGCCAAGACGGAGCTGTGGTTCCAGCTGAAGTGTTGCAGGTCAGGGTGGAATCATCACTGCACCTTACAGCTGCCTCCTGTCCTGACGGGGATGGAGCCTGGCCAGTCTCAGAGACATGTCCCGAGAGGCTCCTGGGGGCTCACGAAGGGGCCGCGGATGGGCTGGGGGAACGGCTGCCTCCAGGTACTGCAGAGCAGTTTCCCGTCATGCCCTGTCCGCATCCCCTCCTCCCGACTGTTCCTGTCAGTCGGTCCGAGCAGTCGACCGACTGTCCTAGGGATGCCATTCCACCCTCCCTTCTACACCATTTGCCACTTTGCCAACTCCTCACTGTTAAGGGTTCCTTCCTGAACCCAAGGATACGGTGCTTTCTGGCAAGTCCCATCAGAGCCCCTCCCAGGGGCGGTCACAAAGGAGAGGAGAACTGGGTTAGGAGACAGCATAACTTTGTGTGTGTGTTGGGTGGGGGGTGTCAGAATCATCCATTGCTCCGTGCATGATCTCCCTGTTTCCTTGTTACAATTCGGAGGTAGCCCCTGCTCTGCCTCCTAGTGGGCAGTGTGGAGGAGCGCGCTGGGGTGTGGAGGGGCCTGCAGAGCTGGGCTGTGGAGGCCGAGGCGCTGCCTGCTCTCCTGTTGCTGGGCCTAAGGGTCTTTGTCAAGTGGAGGTGAGAGCAGCTGGTCACACAGGGTCCTCAGGCTCAGTGCTGCCAGCCAGGGCAGAGCCTCGGGAGCGCCGCTGCGGGGCCCTGAGTGGTGCTGCTGTGGGCTGTGCACGGTGCTCACACCGGAGCCCTTGGTGCAGCGGGGGCACAGCCACTGGTGCCCGTGACGCCCAGGCTGTAACTGCCTGGAGCTGGCTGCCGATCTCCTCTGCGGCCAGCGCTGCGCCCGGCCACCTGGAGCTTTCCACACTGCTGGCCCTAAAGACAGCGCTGATTGGATTGCTATGACGTCACGTGTGTAGTGGCCTTGCCTGTCGTAGAAGCAGGATTCATTTTCAGATTGAAAATGCCCAGGCCCCTCTCTCTATTGGTGCTGTGATGGGTTAGTGGGAATTTGTGTTTTGTAGTTACACACCCTGGCCTGTAAATTCCTATCTAATAACTGCTGGGGCCCGGGAAGTAGGCATATCTGGATGCGTCCTGCCCTGGCTCTCTGAGGGGGCGTCTTCCACTTCTGCCTGGCGGGGCTCTGTCCACTGCCTCCTCTCGACTGGGTGCTCTGCACTCTCACCTTTTAATCAAGTGTGGGTGTGGACGGTCCTTCACGTCAGCACATTGTGTGAGCGGCCTGTAGGCCAGGGTCTGGAGACTCTGCCTAGGGCCGCATGCAGCTTTTCTCTGCTCAGTCAGGGGACTGCATAGAGACCTGGTCAGGGAGCACAGGCCACGGAGTGCAGGCCTGCTCTGTCAGCCAGAGGCCAGGAGCAGGCGCAACGTCCAGGCTGTGGAACGTCACTTAGAACCGGAAGGCCTGTGACTGCCATGGACAGGGAGCTGGCAGCCTCACCGCCAGACCTGCTGCCTGCACAGTCCCTGGCCCAGGGCTCCTGGAGTCTGGGGGCCTGGGGTCTGGGACAGCTGGGGTCTGGGGGCCTGAGGTCTGGGCGGCTGGAGTCTGGGGGCCTGGGGTCTGGGACAGCTGGGGTCTGGGCGCCTGGAGTCTGGGGGCCTGGGGTCTGGGGCGCCTGGGGTCTGGGGGCCTGGGGTCTGGGGGCCTGAGGTCTGGGACAGCTGGGGTCTGGGGGCCTGGGGTCTGGGCGCCTGGGGTCTGGGGGCCTGGGGTCTGGGGGCCTGAGGTCTGGGCGGCTGGAGTCTGGGGGCCTGGGGTCTGGGGGCCTGAAGTCTGGGACAGCTGGGGTCTGGGGTACCTGGGGTCTGGGGCTCCTGGGGTCTGGGGGCCTGGGGTCTGGGGGCCTGGGGTCTGGGCAGCTGGAGTCTGGGGGCCTGGGGTCTGGGGCACCTGGGGTCGCCTGGGGTCTGGGGGCCTGGGGTCTGGGGGCCTGAAGTCTGGGACAGCTGGGGTCTGGGGTACCTGGGGTCTGGGGCTCCTGGGGTCTGGGTGCCTGGGGTCTGGGCAGCTGGAGTCTGGGGGCCTGGGGTCTGGGTGCCTGAAGTCTGGGAGAGCTGGGGTCTGGGGGCCTGAGGTCTGAGGACCTGAAGTCTGGGACAGCTGGGGTCTGGGGGCCTGGGGTCTGGGTGCCTGGGGTCTGGGCAGCTGGAGTCTGGGGGCCTGGGGTCTGGGGGCCTGAAGTCTGGGACAGCTGGGGTCTGGGGGCCTGGGGTCTGGGTGCCTGGGGTCTGGGCAGCTGGAGTCTGGGGGCCTGAGGTCTGGGGACCTGAAGTCTGGGAGAGCTGGGGTCTGGGGGCCTGGGGTCTGGGTGCCTGAGGTCTGGGAGAGCTGGGGTCTGGGGGCCTGGGGTCTGGGGACCTGAAGTCTGGGACAGCTGGGGTCTGGGGTACCTGGGGTCTGGGGCTCCTGGGGTCTGGGTGCCTGGGGTCTGGGCAGCTGGAGTCTGGGGGCCTGGGGTCTGGGTGCCTGAAGTCTGGGAGAGCTGGAGTCTGGGGGCCTGGGGTCTGGGGGACTGGGGTCTGGGGGCCTGAGGTCTGGGCGGCTGGAGTCTCGGGGCCTGGGGTCTGGGGGCCTGGGGTCTGGGGGACTGGGGTCTGGGGGCCTGAGGTCTGGGGGCCTGGGGTCTGGGGCACCTGGGGTCTGGGCGGCTGGGGTCTAGGAGAGCTGGGGTCTGGGCGGCTGGGGTTTGAGGGAGCCTGGAGTCTGAGGATGCCTGGGTTCTGGGACAGCTGGGGTCTGGGGCACCTGGGGTCTGGGGCGCATGGAGTCTGGGTGCCTGGGGTCTGGGAGAGCTGGGGTCTGGGGTGGTGAGACTGCTTCCTTCCCCTTTAACGGTGTCTGGCAGCCTGTGTTCTCAGCCTACTGCCACTGGTCACAAGAAAGAGTGACTTCATGTCTTAACTTCAGAAAGAACTTCTTTCATTAACCTAAAGATAGGAATAAAGTGAAAATACAAAACCAAAACAGGGTGATTTGCGAAAATGACCCTACTGTTTAAGAACTGAGTTCTTCCTAGCTGACCGCAACAGCATGGCAGATGCTTCCCAGGAGCGCGGAATGCTGGAGGCTCCCCTGGCCCTGTGGACAAGGGGGACAGAGGGCAAGGGCAACTGGGGTGTCCCTGAGGCCTGCCCTTCCCAGCAGGGACAGAGCCTGGGGCTTCTCCCGAGGCAGGATCGATGGTGACTGGCTGGGTCCAGTGATGCTCTGTATTGGATACCGGTGTCCCTCCCATTGTGATGATCTGGGAAATCTTTTTGTGTCAGACATGCGGTCTGTCGGGGGTGTGTCCTGTGTCCACCTGTGTCATGGTGCCACTGCCCCGTGGGCCTGTCTGAGGTGTCGGCGCTGACTGCTCCTCGGAGCCTGTGGCCCTCGACTCCTGGAGCTGCCCTTCTAGTGCCACTGTGTCATGCTGCCGTCCCGGGAGGCTTTGTGCTTTGGTTCAGGAGGGACATGGGTCTCGTGTTCTCTTAGTGTAGTGCCCTTGTCCACTGCTGCCGTCAGCAAGGCCGGCTGGCGAGAGCCGAGCAGACGCCCCACCCCGTGGCAGGAGTGGGGCAGGAGGGGCAGGAGGGGCAGGAGGGGCCGGAGGGGCAGGAGGGGCAGGAGGGGCAGGAGGGGCCAGGAGGGGCAGGAGGGGCAGGAGGGGCAGGAGGGGCCAGGAGGGGCAGGAGGGGCAGGAGGGGCCAGGAGGGGCAGGAGGGGCCAGGAGGGCCAGGAGGGGCAGGAGGGGCAGGAGGGCCAGGAGGGGCAGGAGGGGCCAGGAGGGGCAGGAGGGGCAGGAGCGGCCGGGTGGTCTCACCTGGAATGGGCCGTGAGTTTGCCAGGGAGCTGCTCGGGCAGGACCCTGTGCTGGGAGGTCGGAACTGGGTTTCAGAAGCGGCTTTTCTTCTTGTGTTTCCCACTCTTTCCTTCCTCTCTGATCTGAGACGGACTGTGCTCACCTGTCATCCAGCTCTCCTTTTCCCCTTATCAGAATTCTACAACTGAAGCTTCCTTGTGGCTTGTTTTTTGGCTAGTGTCTTCCTTCAGTTCTGAAGCTCTCGGTTTAGCGTAGCTCATCTCCCTAGGGCACCGCCCTTCTCTGTTTCTGGGAAGGCTCACCTTGGTCACCTGTACCTTATGAAGCACAGCCATTGGGCTGCCTTAGAGCTTAGGTGATTCAGACTTCTGGGACATCTCAAGCTAGACATGGGCTGAGTCTCCCCAAACTGTGAATCTGTCAGATTCTCCTGGTTCTAAGTATGTCATGCGATTTCAGGTTACATCCCAGGCATCGTGAATCCCGTGCCCAAGGTGCTGAGTCCTGTTTACGTCAGTGGTTTTCAGCCAGGGGTGACTTTGCCCCAAGAGGGCTTTGGGAGTGACCAGAGCAGTTCTGATTGTCCCAGCTGTGGGTTGCTGCTGGCATCTAGTGGATAGAGACCTGGGAGGCTGCAAAACATCCTGCATTTCACAGGACAGTCTCTCCCACCAGGGACAGTCTCTCCCACCAGGGACAGTCCAGCTGAGGTGTCGACCATGCACGAGCTGAGAACCTGTACTCCGATTCTCTGGGGCCATCAGGTATGACCACAGGGGCTGTATCACCTGCTGGGGAGTGACTTTAGTGCCAGTTCAGTTTCCAAATCTTCTAATTTGTGCCATGGACTGAAATTGTGTCCCCATAATTGCATGCTGCAGCCCTGAACAGGTGTAATGGTGACTGAGATGGGCCCTTGGAGGTGATCAGGGCTGGATGAGGCTGTGAGGGTGGGGCCACCATGAGGGGATCAGTGCCCCTGTGAGAAGAGAGACCAGAGGACAGGGGACCTTCTGAGGACATAGTGAGAAGGTACCCATCTGTGATCCAGGAAGAGGGCCCTCCCCAGAGCTGGACAGGTACGGGCACCCTGGTCTTGGACTTCCAAGAACGCTGTTCTGGCAGCGCCGCTGACTCACAGTGTGACCGGGCAGGTCGCTCCTCATTGTTGGGGACCTTCTCTCACACCGCCTCCCCTGGCACTGCCCAGTGCTCTCCAGGCCACAGGACACCAGTGCCCCTGCCTTTGGTTAGAAAGCTCTGGTTTCCCTCCCTGAGATTTGTTCCCAGGGGCTGTCTTGCCGTTCCCTAAGGATGTTTCAGGGTTGGTGGGAAGACGAAAGCGAGAACCAGTGGACTCCCTCCAGTGCTTCTGGAGAGCAGAGGCCCCTTTTCTCCGTCCTTCCAGCCAGAGAGGTGACGTCTGCACCCTGCATGACTGGGCAGGCCAGAGCAGGGCAAGGGGTGGGAGGAGGAAAAGAGGGCCTGGCCATGCCATTGCTCTCGGGCCTGCGAGACCCCCCTCCAGCGTCTGGCCCAGAGAGGGGGTTCTCCCCGAGTGGCTCTGTCCTGCTGGGGGCGCAGCTCTGAGCCTCCAACTGCCTCGGGGACAAAGCTGAGGACAGAGAAGGCAAACCAAGGAGCTCCCTGCTGCGCTGGCCGCTGGTCAGGACGACTTCCTGTCCAATTGGCCCGCCAGAGCTGCCCCCTGGAGTCCTCAGATGACAGCCCTGGACTCTGTCGGTTGTTGGTGAGGTCAGCGTGCGAGAGCTCTGTGGGCCTGCTCACCTGGCTGGCTCCACAGCCCGGTGTTTCCTGTTCAGGGAGGATAGGAAGGAAGCAGGTCCCGTGTTCTGGGCTGGAGGCTCCTGGCTGTCCTGCCTACTCTGTGGCCGAGCCTCCTCTGCCGTCAGTCCTGGCCAGGAGATCGGGTTCTGGACAGCAGCGAGGGTGGCAGTGAGTGCTGTGTGCCCAGTCCTTGCCCATCATGGGCCCTTCATGCTGTTGGCCTGTGCCCCAGGGCCAGCTGAATGCAGAGGTCAGCCAAGGGCTCCATGGAGGCCCTGTCAGTCCCACAGGTTGGAGATGCCTGTGGTCCCTGGGTCACTGCAAGGAGGTGACATGTCCAACTGGGATCTGAGCAGCAGGTAGGTTTCCGTGGGCAAAGCACCTCTAGAGGACAGTTTGAGTCCTCCCTGACTTGAGCACCGTGTAAAGTGCTGGACTTGTGATGAGGGACTTTTACCTCTTCTCTGGTTGACCCCTATCAAATGGATCTATTTGTCTGACCCACTAATATTACTTTTTTTCTGCCCTCGGCAGTGTTGAACGATAAATTGAAGCAATCTTTGGAAGATTCAGACTCTTTGGAGGAAGGACAGTATGTACAGACAAGGGGCAATTATCATAATTCCGGGCACCGCTCTGCCAGATGCATGGGGAGAGGAACTATTAGTCATCCCTTAACTCTGACAGAGGTACCGTTTTTTCAGGTGAGATCTGCAATAATTAAAAAGCACACGGCTCTGCCTCCCCACCTCAGCCTGCCTTCCTCGATCGCGGTGCCCTTGAGCAGCATCTTCTGCAGGCACGGTGGCCTCTGAGGCTGGAGGGTTGGCAGGGCTGCCTGGGGAGAGCTAGCTCCTGGCAGATTTCATGGTGTGGTGCCGGGGACAGCGCCCGCCATCCAGGTCACTGCTAGATGCAGTTTAATTAAGCAGGGAGGGTCACTGCGGGGGCCGCTCTGCCCTGTTTGATTTGTGTGGTGGTTGACACGTTTGGGAGCGCCATCAGAAACCAGCTGGTGTAAATGGAGAGAGTCACTCACCTGAGTGATTAAATTAGCTCAGCGGAGATGCAGTGAGCTTTATTAAAGGCGCCCTGGGAAGCAGCTGCCTTCAGCCCAGTTGTGGGGAGGAGGGGACAACCTGATGAAGGTCAGTGCTCTGGGTGGTTCCCAGTCCCAGCTGGTGGCCAGGTCCTGGGAGCTGGTGCTTACCTGTCCCCACTCTAGCCAGTCCTGTCAGATTCTCCCAGGGAGGTGTGGAAATCTGCTCCTCCTTTAAACAATGCTCTTACTTTGTAACTTTAGATTTCACTTTTCTTTTTGGTACTGGGAATTGAACCCATCCTCAGTCCTTTTTAATACTGTATTTAAATATAAAAATAAACTCAGAGTCTCACGGAGTGCTTAGGGCCTCACTATGTTGCTGAGGCTGGCTTTGAACTCACGATCCTCCTGCCTCAGCCTTTAGAACAGACCTGCAGGTCCTGTTTGTACCTGTGCTGGGCTGGGTCGGCCTGCTCCATGATGCCCGATATGTACCGTCTCATGGTGAAGGGGCAGAACATCTCTGCCGCCCAGGGCACCGGGGACGCGGCCTGTGTATGCGAGGTGGACCGTCCGCCTTCTGGTGGAAGTGGCCTGAAGGACTTGCATTTTAAATGAAGAAGTGGTGAGGGAGCTGTGACGGGTGTGGAGACACTGGAGAGGTCCATCAGCGGGCGGCTCGGGTGGCCGCTGACGGGGCGTGACAGCGTGGCGGTTGCTCTCTGCTGGAGCGCTTCTGTCATGGGACCAGCACATCTGACACGAAGGCTTGATGCTTTCCGAGTCTGTCGAGGTGTCTGCTCTGTGGGACTGCAGCTGGAAGAGTGTGGCCGCTGGGAGGAGTATCTTGGGGCACTGGGGACATGCTCATGTCCAACTGCCTCCCACTGAGGGGGTGTCAGGACCCGTGTGGGAGCTCATCTCCTGACGCCACCCTCCGTGGCTCCTCTCAGCCCCTGTTGATTAGTGCGATAAGGTTCAGGTTCCGTTCACGCTGGAGTAAGGTGTGGTACATGGGCGCCTGCCCTGGTGCTCCTGAAAGTCTGCAGAGGCTGGGTGCCCGCTGGGGCCATTAGCCCGGCACTCCAGTGTGGTCAGCGTGCTGTTAGCATGGTGAATGGCGTCGGCCTGACATGAGTGTCGTGTTGGCATGGTGGATGATATTAACATGGCATTGTATGGATTGTATGGTGTATGGTGTGAGTGTGACTTTATTGTGGCATAAGCATGGCATCAACCTGGTGTCATTGTGGCGTTGGTGACTGTGTGGTGCGTGGTGTTAGTGTGACAGGCCCAGGGGTCCGGTGTGCACAGTGGCCTGGCTTGCAGATGGTGACGGGAGACAGCACTGGACCTTAGGTGGGTTTCGATGGGGAGCTGGAGGGCGAGCAGACACAGACCAGTCTCTGGGCCGTGACTCTCTTGTGTGTGAAATGATCACGTCAGAACCACGACTTGCTTATTCATTTTGGCACACATAGTGAGGGTCAGAGGAGGTGGTTCCTGGCTAATGACCTACCAGAGCAGGCCAGCGAGGGAGCTCAGCAGAGGGTCCCAGGACACAGCTGTCAGGCAGCAATGCTCTGTGGGGTGGGCAGCGCTGGAAGAAGGAGGAGAGCCTGGGGCACCCAGAGGGCGCTGTCTCCTGGACGCCAGGACTGAGCTCACTCAGCCAAGCAGTCTTCAGAGTAAAGGTTCCACCTGAGATTTGGCATCCCCGGGGGAACAAGCTGCAGAGGGACACAGACACTCGCACGTCCACCATCTGGTGGGGCAGGGGAGAGGGTCCTCCTGGCTCAGGAGGTGATGGTGCAGGTGGGGAGGAGAGGTGTAACCAGAGGGGTTTGAGGGCAGCAGCCAGGGCCCTGCAGAGAAGGTGGCCCTGGTCCCCAGAGCAGGCTTGTGGGCACACACAAAGGCTGAGTTCAAGGTCACACAATCACTCCAGCACGGAAGAGGCCAGCGGCGCCGAGTCCAACTGGCTTCCAGGAGGAAAAGGATGAAATTTTCAGAAAGATTTTAATAAAACTTGGACGAGGCTCCTTGACAGGGCAGCCTGCGGCACCCGTGGCTTTGTGGCCACCAGTGAGGTGGAGACTCATTTCCGGAGGCGGGCTGGGTATTTCATAAAGCCCCTTCCTGCAGCCTTGCTCTGCGGTCTCCCTGGAGCCCAGGGACGTGCACAGAGGGCACCTTCAGGGTTGCCGGATGTTGTCTTGATGGAACAGAGGAACACGCAGTTAGTCTTTAAAAATGTAAGAGGCGGAGATAAACCTGGAAAAGCCCTGTTCCCCTCACGCTGGTCAAGCAGGAGGCTGCAACTAGTGGGGGGCCACAGCATCGGGTACCCCTTGTTCCACGCACACTCTGCTGATGGTGGAGGAGCCCTGGCCCCCTCGAACTCAGGAGTCCCCTCACACAGTGTTCCCAGGACTCTCCAGTCCCCTGGAGTGGGGCAGGACCCTCGCTCGTCCCACGTCAGCCCTCATCATCATCTCCCAGCGTCCTGAGTCCTACACCACAAGCCCACCCTCGATCCCAGGAAAGGGTGTGCACAGGCAGATGTGTCCCATGTCGCTGTCACACAGGTGTGGTCCTGGACCTGCGGCAAGGTCTTGGCACCACCCAGACCTGCAGGATCCATCATCTGCTTTACCATGGTCCCAGAACTGATCACACATGGTGGATCCTGGTCCTCCGCCGCACTGGCTGCCCCCACAGCACCTCCTATGCACATGCCTGTGCTGAGTGCCCCAGGCCCTGGATGCCAAGCTGCCTGTGACAAGAATGAGCACCTGCTCACAGCCACACTGGGGCAGCAGGGAGCACCGTGGGGCGCTCACTCTGGAAATGAACACAAGGGGGCATTCACCGCAGAACACCCACCCACCCACTCATCCATCCATCTGTCCATCCTTCCATCCATCCATCGGTCCATCCATCGGTCCCTCCAGCAAATCCTGCCGGTGCTCCTTGCTGGTCTTGGGGTGGGAGGAGCCAGGGCATGCAGACTCACAGCCTGGTTCTGGCTCTGGGAAGGTCTGTGAGGTGCGAAGGGCCTGGATTGCTTCACCGGCTGGTGGCAGACACCTCTGCAAGCTGAGGTGTGGTGGGTGGCCCTGCTGACATTCCTGATGCGTGTCCTGAGGACAGGTGGCATTGTCAGAGCAGCTAGGCCATTCTGTCTAGGAAAGGACTGGGCACTCCTTTCCTGGCTGGACTTGGGGCCTCTGGGCTCCAGGCCCTGATGCACCTCTGGGAGAGCCCAGTTATGCCTCAGCTGGGCAGGAGGTGGGGCTCCATGTGAGCTGGGTCTCCGAGGTCCCAGGCCTGCTATTCTGTGGCTCTGTGGCCTCCTCGCCCAGCTAAGGTGTGACCCTGCCACCACAGTCCTGAGGCCCTCAGTGTCCTCTAGCCACCCCCCTTCCCATGGCACCAGAGACTCAGTGGCACCTGGAGCTCAGCCAGTGGGCAGGAGGCTGGCGGCAGCCAGCTGGCCGCCCTGAGCGCTGGTCTTTGCAGAGCAGCAAGACGATTCTTATTCTGAGGACATCTTTCACAATAAGTCCAAGTCAGGCGCTGAGAGATTGAAGTCCCTGGGAACGAGGTTATGGGGCAACGTGACAGACCCGAGGGAAGTAAATCACCAGAACCGATGACATTTTTCCAGATGGAAACAGAACGGAAGGTCTAATCAGGAAGAGGAATGCGGGTCTAACTCAGCAAGGTTTACCGATGGCTGCAGGAAAGCTGCTGACGTGACCCTCCTCTCCAAGGACAGGGGTCAGGGGCCGGGGGTCGAGAGCAGGGGCGATCGATGAGCATCCTCGAGTCCGGCAGGCAGTAGGCGGCCGGGCGGTCTGCAGTGTGGGGGCCTCATGGTGTTCATTTATTCATGCGGGCTGTGTCTCACCACGCTGGACTTGGCTCACAGGAAGCACATCGCATAAAGCAACATAAATAAATGATAAAGTGCTGCATCTTTAAGGTGGACTCAGGTCAGAGGGGAGGGGTGGGAAGACCTTCCGTCATCCCCTGCATCGCGCAGTGGTCGAGCCAGACAAGCCCAGAGTGTCCGTGCCGCTCTGCCCAGCGCTCAGGGGCTTCTGGGATTGAGTCCTGAGAGGGCAGGGTCAGTCCTACCTCGAGGGGGAGCACAGAGAAGGCCACACCACTGCCCAGCTACACGGGCCCAGGTGAGCCAGAGCCTTCTGCCAGCCCAGCACCAGCACCTGGGCGGGGAGAGACAGGGCCACATGTCCCCCCCACCTGGCCAAGTGGCTCATGGCCGGTGCCCCAAACAAAGCCAGTGGGCTCATCCCCACTGGGCATCAGGGCGAGTGTGTTGGAGTGACATTGCTGAGGAGGTGGCCAGAGCACTCCCCTGGAGGACTGTGGCCGTGGGGGAGGCCTGCCAGCCCAGGGGGCTGGCACAGGGGCTCACTGAGCCCCAGCAGCCCAGGAGGTGTGCACCACCCTCGTCCTCCCACATCTGGGGCCTCGGGTCACCCTGGGAGGCTGCAGAGCTGGGCGCTGAGCACACATTCAACCCTCCTGGCCAAGAGGGTGTCGAAGGGCCTCTCCTCACTGGCTTCAGGCCCTGTCACCAGGAGACAAGGACCCGGGGAATGGCATCCACACCATGTGAGGGGCAAGAGGGGGGCTATGCAGAGGTGGCTCTGATCCCCCCTGAGGCTCCTTTCCAACCTGGTGGCCTTGTGGTCACTCTGACCTGGGGACGCAGTGGAGCGGGCGGTGTGCAGTGCCGGGCTGGGCCCTGAGGGGCCTCGGGCAGCCTCTGCTGTTGTTCCTGGGTCCTCACTGCCCACGGAGAGCCTGTTCTGTCCCCCAGGTGAGGGGCTCTCAGGGTGAGGCCACGGGAGTAGAGGAGCTGTGCCCCAGCCAGGGCCTAGTCCATCCCATGGGTGCATGACGCCAGCCTGGCCTCCCAGGCCCAGTCCAGCGCTCCCAGGGAGCCCCTGTGGAGGGAGGAAAGGCCTCCCCCGTCAGCCTGTGCTGGTTCCTGGCCCTGGGCTGTGAGCGGGAGACCAGCGTCCTGAGCCCCTGGGGGTGGCGGTTCTCAGAGAGCATTGACCCATCAAGCCGGTCGCCTGAGGGAAGCTGAGCCAGAGGTCGGCACCCGCAGGTGGGTGGGCCGGTCAGCCACGCCACCTGGATCTGAAGGCCCGAGAGAGGGCTTGTGTGTTGCAACCGTGGTCCCAGGGCAACCGGGCCCCAGGGCGGGGCTTTCAGGCAATGATGAGTCCATGAAGTGCAGTAACCCCTTCATGGCTGAATGGGCATGGGGAGTGGACCTGGTTGGAGGCAGTGGGGGGGTGCCCTGCAGTTTATTCTTCTACCAGCTGAGCGGCCTCCTATGCCATGGTGGTTCTGCCTTGGAGCCAGTCGACCACAGACTGAGCCCTCCAAAACAAAGTAAGTCTCACTAGACGAAGTCAGCCTCGCTGACAAGCTGACCGCCCATGGCCATCGCAGGCCAAGTGGGCTCTGGGAGCTCTGGAGTCCACTACAGAAGGCAGCGCGTGGTGCCTGGGGAGGTGGAGTGGAGAGGCGGCCCCTCCCTTCCAGCTCCACCCCGCTGGAAGTCGGGCTGTCGGGGGCTGGCTCCCACATCAGGAGCTTGCCCCTGCAGCCTCAGGAGCTGGTCAGCAGGAGGCAGAGCAGGACCTCCAGTGTCCCCACCATGCTCCTCACCTCTCTGTGCCCACCCTGTGTCTCTGGTGCTGCGGCTCCTGGCCCAGGCTGGGAGGCCAGCGCTGCTCCTGGTAGGAAGGGGCGCACAGCACACCCTCTTGGGGGCCTTCCCCTCGCTGAGGGGCTGAGCTCTGGGGCTGCTCTGGCAGAGTAGCAGCACTGGTGGCGAAGGGACAGCAGATTCTCTCTGCACAGTTCTGAGGCCAGAGGCCCTAGGAGGGGCGGGTGTCTGCAGGGCCTGTGTTCTGCTCACAGACGGTGGCTTCTCACGCTGTCCTCCCGTGGCAAAGGGTCTTCATGGGGCACTGATGCCACCCAAGGGCACCTCCCCATGACTTCGTTCCTGGCAAAGGCCCCTCCTGCCACCCTCGCGTGGGAGTGAGGCTTCAGCTTGTGAGTGTGGGGGCACGAGCGCCCAGACGCTCTATCTGCTCTTGGGGTGACTTGACAACTCAACCTCCTCCTCACCAGAGACCGCATCTAACCGTCGGATTGCATTTTAACACCGACCTTTCTCTCTGGCGATTTTCTGATTCCTTACTCTAACACGTTCTGAAGAATCTACCCAGGAAACCGTCTCCTGCCTTGGTCCCGCCTGCGTCTCTGCCTTTCTCTGCGCCCAGCACCCACTCTTGGGAGGGCCCGCGGGCACCTTCTCCTGTGTGCCAGGCACCGGCACAGACAGGCGTGGCCCATCTGTGGTCAGGAGAGGTGTGGGTGGGCGGGGATGACGGCCTTTCAAAGGACAAGGGAGAGGGGGGGCCTTTTCCTTTAAGGGTTCCCACGTGGCCTCTCAGAGGGGATGTGTGTCCTTCTCCTGTGAAGGACGTGGGGAGGAAGGGACAGAGCGCACCTCCGGGTGGCCAGCAGAGCCAGGGCTCTGAGGGTCCTGACTTATTGCATTGGCTGCTCCACGTGGTCCCTCTGGTCACCAACAGGAGCTAGGACACTGCGAAGACCTGCCACACCACAGGACAGGCGGAGCCTCCCCCACAGGCCCGCTGGCCCCGTGGTCCTCGCTTTTGCACTCGGGGAGCGTGGCTTGGATTCCCGTCAGGCAACCTTGCACACAGCTCCACCCAACAGAGGCTGTGCTTTTTGACTGGAACCGTGAACCAAGCTCCTGACCCACGCAGCCCACCGGCCCTCCGAGCCAGGAGGTGAGCATGAGTGGCTTTCCCCTCTCCCAGCGAGACTGATTTGTGGCTGCCGCTGATGAGTCACTCTTTGGACGGGGCAGGTTCATGCGGTTATGTCGCATCAGGAAAAAGGGGTGATGAACCTGGACCATTAGCTCTGAGTTAATGGAGTGATAATGGCTCCATATTTCTTCCTCCCGATGGGCTGCGGGAGGTTGGTGCTCAGCAGCAGGTCATCAGCCAGGCAGGCCCAGGGTAAACACCCGGAGTGTCTCTCCAGCCTCAAGGAAATCCTAAGTCCGTGTGTGCATCTGTTTATTGCTGGTGTGTATTTGTGTGTGCACATGTGCATGCTCTGTGAGCTGGTATGTGCAAATACAGACGTCCATGCACAAAAATGGTATGTGAACACATGTGTACCTGTGTGAGGCTGTGCACACAGCATATTTCTTGTGCTCCACACATGTGTGCTGGTGTATGTATGCACATATGAGCATGTTTCATGTGCATGTAAGCTTGCACATACACAAACACTGCCTATCGCTGATGTGCACACACAAGTCTTTGTGTGTATACACATGTATATGTGTGTGTCTGTGCACCTGAACACATGGTGCTGTGAGTAGCTTCATGTGTCTGTACATATGCATGTGTGCACACACCAGTGTGCGTGTGTGTGCAGCCTGTGTGTCTGTGGGCCTGTGTGTCTCTGTGAATGTGTGCCGCTGCACACCCAGGAGTGGGAGAACCACGCCTCCGGGTCACGGGAAGGGAGGGCTGGAGATAGCACCAGCGTCAGCAGACAGTACTGCCTGTGTGAGCCGGGCTGACTTTGAAGGGCCAGTGTCCACCTTCCTTCCTTTCGTCCCTCCCACAGTGACAGGCTGTGGGGATGTGTGACCTGCCTGCTGGACTCCCGGCTTCCTGAGGCAGGCACACATTGGTGGCAACCAGAGGGGCTCCTTCCAGTCCAGGCTGGGTGTCAGCTGGACAGGCCTCACTTTCCTCAGAGCACTATGCAGCGACTCCCACCAAGTACGCCGTCCTCCACCACCTACCCTGTGGCCTTCAGGGGGCACCTGGGCTCTGGCTGCCACCTCCTTGGGCCACCAGGGCCATCTGTGGGAGGCAGGTACTTCCTGAGAGGGAGGGCAGTGGAGGTGTGAAGGGAGTCCCTGGAGTCCAGGGGGGAGGGCTGCACCCGAGAGCTCCCGGCCGTTGCCTGGAAACGCCTCCTCCATGTGCCGACTTGTCCTCTGGGTTGAAGGCCCGTGGGCTTGAGGGCAGAGTGGGGACAGTGGAGGGCCAGGCTGCACCATCCTAAGCGGAGGGTCCCAGAGCTGAGGTGGAGACCGGAGACCTGCTGGCCCGGCTGTGGAGCAGGAGTGTGGCTTGTGTTCAGCCAGTGGTGCTGGGGCCGCCAGGGACCCCAGCCCACTTCAAGCTGTCAGTGGCTCTGCTCCGCCCGTGGTGGAAGGCTCCAGGAAAGTGGGAGCAACCAGCCGCAGGACCTGGGCCCCCCTGATCCCCTGCGCCCAGGCTGCTGTGCCCAGGGCAGGAGGTGCCTGCTCTTCTGTGCCCCCTGCAGGGTGGAGCCAGAAGTGGCTCCCTGCTCCAGGGCTGGGTTCCTGCTCCTGTGCCTGGAGCCCAGGGATGTGGCCAGGTCCTCAGGCGTGGCCTCCTCCTGTGGGAGCTGCACACCCGAGCAGCAGGCCCTGGGCTCCCTGCTTCACCTGCAGCTAGCTGCTCTGCACGAGCGTTCTGCACACAGCGCCCAGTGCCTTTCCCGGTTTTCAAGTCTTCAGGAAGGCCATCTGAGGAGGAGCATGTCACCCAGAGTTCTTGCCAACTTGGGACCCCGGCAGGGCAGGCGTGTGATGCGGGAAGGTGGATTCTTGGATGCTTAAAGAAATCTGTGACTCCTCGCTGACCCGACCTGCTTCCTCCTGGTTAGTAGATTACTCAGGTCCTTCTACAGTGTCTGGCAGGAACTGGGAACAAGGACAACAGCAGCTCCATCAATAACTGACCCCGGCGGCAACGCCCCAGGACCTGGGTGACTAAGGCAGGTGACCGGCATCACCGACATGATGGGTCGGACAGGTGGGGAGGCTGTTTGGGCTCGTCACTGGGGAGGCTGCGTGTAGGTCGTGTGCGGAAGGGCGAGGACTGTCCCGGGGGTAAGGAGGGGCTGGACTGGAAGCACACATTGAGGCTTGCTCCCGTGTGTGGCGTGGGACACGGGAACGCTGAGGACAGTGGGACAGGAAGCCCAGCAGGGCAGGCACGTGGGGCAGTGATTTCACCTCTGTGTGTAGACAGGCAGGGTGCTGAGTGGCGGCTCAGTCATTGTGCCTGGGTGTCTGGAGAGACAGAGGCAGTCACTGATGTGTGACAGAGGACAACACGGGTCAGGATCAGCGCTTCTCTTCGTCACCCACAGCTCTCTTCTCTGCTTCTCGGCAAGATCTGGAGGTGCGCCACACCCGCTGCGGGCCCTCCCCTCCTCAGACACTCGTGTGCACTAGCTCCTCTGTACGCAGTCGCACACGCCTGTAATCCCAGTGCCTTGGGAGGCTGAGGCCAGAGGATGGCAAGTTCAGCCACCAGGGCACGTCCAGCCCCTCCACCGTCAAAATCACGGACAGCTGCACGTGCTGGTGGGAGAACTGGAGCTCCGTGCGCAGCACCTTCTCCTGTGCTTCTTGGCTGCCGGGCCCTAACCCTCACTCAGGCTTTTCCAACAGTTCCAAGAGTGAGGTGCCCTTCACGCCCGGCACGGCTGCCTTCCACCTGCTGTGAGCCTGGCAAGGCTGCCCCCGCCTCCACAGGCCCCTGCTCCACCAACTGCTTCACGGCAGCTGCCGGCAGGGAGCAGAGCTGGCGGGCAGTGTCACCATGCGGGCCTCCAGCTGGCCGTGCGTGTTGGTGGGTGGCACGTGGACACGGTAGGCCTGGCCGTGCATATGTACCCCAGGGCCCTTGCTTGTGTGGAACAGAAGCAGCGATTTTATGCATCTGGTTTTCTCCCCAGGCCTGCTAGGGGGGTGGTCCTCTCTCGGTTTATACGGTGGAGCCTAAAGCTGGTCCAGAGTCACCCAGCCATCAGGGCGGGTCCCAGGCCTGAGCGGACCCGCTGTCTTCTCCCCGCTGCGAGCCCGGGCGAGCAGCTCAGCACAGGACGCGCCTGCCCTCCACCGGCCTCTCTCCCTGCACCTTTATTGTGGTGCCGTGTGCACCGGGCCTGCTACCGCGTCACTTCAAGTGCAGCCAGGGCATGACCTGCATGTGCCTGTCCCAGGGCCACCACCACTGCCGTCTCCAGACTCTTTCCTCCTGCAAAGCCAGAGCCCTCCCCACTGAGCTCTAACTGGTCCCCCACGCTCTCTCCCAGAGTTGGGCTGCTCCAGGTTCCCTGGGAGCAGGAGCACACGGCACCTGTCCCTTGTGTCTGGAGGTCACTTGGTGCCATGGCTTCCAGGGTGAGCCTCCTGGCGGCAGGTGTCGGGATTTCATTTGGGGGCTGACTCATGTTCCACTGCCTGTCCAGGCCTCCCTCTGTCTGTCCCTGCTTCAGTTGATAGACACAGGTGGTCACTCTTTGGCTGTTGAATCGGTCTCCTGTGAACGTGGGTGACTGCCCCCCAAGTCTCGCGCTGACATTCCTTCCTGTTGTGGGATTCCAAGGGGGCGACCAGGTGGGACCTTTAAGAGGTGATAGGTCATGGGCCCAGTCCTCTGTGGGTTCATGGATTGGCAGGTCAGTGGGTTAACAGTCATCTCTAGGGTGGGTCTCCTCAAGTTTATTTGGCTGATTCTTGGGCACACCCTCTGGCCATGGATGCTGGGCTGCCTTTGGATTGACCAGAGTCCCACCAGCGAGGTCCCCTGGACCGTGGACCTCGTGGCTGAGCCTGTGTTCTCATCCATTCTGGGCAGTCACAGAGCAGAAGAAGGACCAAGACGGGGCATCTTCAAGACCCTGTTCCTTTTGGCACAGACCCGGAAGGGGGCTGCTGGTCATGTTGGTGGGCTGCCCGCTGTTCCTGGGCCACACTGTCCTGCTCCCCCGGCCATGCCCGCGGGGTCCAGGCACGGCTTTCTTCTCAGAAGAGCACTGGAAAGGGAGCGGGGTGTGTGGGGCCGAGGTTTGGGATGGGCCGAGACAGCTCCGGGACTCCAGGAGGTCTGACGGCACAGAGCAGGGGAGTGGAGCTCTGTCCCGGGTGGACAACCGTGGGCTGATGTCGTGGAGAGGGCGCGGGCAGTGGCTGGCCGTGCCTGGCACCCATCGTCCCTGGTGCTGCTGCTGCATGGCCCCGAGCCTGTCCCTCGGCCTGGCTGGGGTGGGCCTGGCAGCCAGTCCTCACCACCTGCCTCCCTCCCTGTGGACACAGCTCTGTTCAGACGCACGGTGCGAGGGGAACACACGTCTCACTCCCGGGTGCCGAGGCCATGCTCTGAGGCCCCGACCCCGTCTCTCCTGGGGCCTCAGACCTCTTCCCCGAGCGAGGGCCGGTGTGCGGGTGAGGGTGGGTTAGCAGGTGGCTCCCGGAACCAGGCATCTGCCTGGGACAGGCTCCTCACTCCAGGCTGGGCAAGTCTGACCTGGGACCTGACGTCCTTAGATCTGTCCCTGGGGCTGGGGCGGTGGCTGTTGGTGTACCTGGAGGGCGAGGCGCGGGTCAGCGTGTCCTTTGGTCTGCCGAGCAGGTCCTCCTCCTTTACAGAGAAAGAAAAATGGGGCCACAGCATCAGCTCTGAACTCCTGAGCCAGGCAGGCGCCAAGCCCTGCGGACCCTGTGACTCACCAGTCTGCTCGTTTAGTTTAGGGTTCAAACAGCTCTGCAGAATGTACAAAGGCCCAGGGGTCACCATGAAGGTTTGCATGTTGTTATTCTCTCCACATGATATGGGCATGGTGGGGCCTGTGGCCGAACCTCTCAGCAGCGTGGGATGGAGCTTGGGGACCAGGCACGTGTGTGGGGCGTGAATTTGCACTGACTGCTGGAGAGGACAGCCTTTCTCAGAGTCAGGTCATACTCTCACTGTACTGTTTGCTCTCCATTTCACCATTTTAACAAATCCCAGTGTCCTTGGTTCTGCCCCAGAGACCGCACTTCTTGACTGCTGGGGGGCGGGGGTGGAAAACCGAGCGCTCTCACCACGGGCAGAAACCCAGAGCCGAGGGCCTAGGTTGGCAAGATAGGTCTGGGCAGCCTCCTGCTGAGGGACTCGGGGCTCGGCTGAGGCCTGGAGGTCCACACACCTGGGTGTCCTGCTCCTGTGTGCACAGGCACCGCCTGCTCCTTGGACACTTCACATACCACCTACAGCATCTGCTGACCTTCCAGGGGAAATTACCTATGTGCAGGAGAGGGGGAAATACAGGGGGGCCAGGGGGAAGGAGCGGGCCTGTTTCCCCCGATTGCCAGGTGATTGATTCCCCACTAAGTTCTCAGGCTGGGCAGAGTGTGTCTGGGAGCCTCGCCCTGTGCCCGGCCTCTCCCCCTGGGCACCCGTCCTGCACATGCAGCTGACCTTTTGCAGAGATCTCCTTTCCTTCCACCATCGATTCTTCAATGGCAGCTAATGATGATGTAAGGAAGCGGCCAGCTCCGAGTTCAGCACTATTGATCACTCCTCAGGGGCCGCCGGGGACAGACCCAGCCCTGCTCCTCGCCTGGCATCCCGCAGACTTCTGCCCCGGCCAGGCCCTCCGTCCCCGCCCACCCTGTGCCTGGTGCTCGTCCGCCCCCTGCGCCCTCCTGCAGGCTCATCCGCTCTCTGCAGAGCATGTCTCCCCCTTCGTCAGCCCAGATCCTACCCGGGCTTCACGGACACCTTTCAAATATCACGCCAAATGTCAGAGAGCAGACTGAGCTTGGGAAACAGATCAGAGCACGTCATTCTGTCCTGGAGCACTCTAATGGCTCCCGATGCGCTTTCATGTGCCCCGGGACCCACCTGCCCGACCTGGGCCCACCGCCCCTTCAGAGCTTCCGTGTCCCACGGCCTTCGCTGTCCTCAGGATGTCTCAGGGACAGGGCATGCTGTGGCTGTGCAGGCTGACTCTGCCTCAACACCTTGTCCCCGTTGGGCATCAGAGAGTCAAGGGAGAACTCTGTGAGCCGTGGTCAAAGAGTGGCCTCCAAAGGTGCCCACATCCCATCCCCCAGAGCCTGGGGACAGGTGGTGTCCTGCTTCCCCAGAAGCTTAGCAGAGGGACGGGGGATTAGCATTTGAGGTGGGCAGAGTGTCCCGGCTGATGGGGCCCGGCGTATCCCCTGTGTGCTGAGGAGTGGAAGAGGGAGGCAGAGGCCGGTCAGAGGGAGGGTCGAGAAGGACCTCTCACCTCGCCGCTCTGCAGGAGGGAGGGCACCGGCCAGGCTCTCAGTGAGGAGGCCGCAGGCCTGCAGCCACGAGAGTGGGTTCTGCCAAGGCACAGGGCCCTGGCCCCACGGTTCTCACCCGGGAGATCCCGGAACCCTTCTGCTGCCCTGTGACACTTGTGTAGACCACCAGCTGCGTCTGTGGGGACTTGTTCTGGCAGCAGCTGGACACGGGTGTGGCCCTGCCTCTCTCCAGCCCTGTCACCACATGGTTTTCTGAGGTGAGGTGAGGTTCCTCCCGACGCAGGTGGAGCCTGGGGACCTGCGTAGTGAACTGACCACAGAGGGCCGCCGGCAGAGGCCCTGGAGCCTGCGCCATGGAGCAGCCACGGCTGGGGGCAGGTGCGGGGGCACAGGTGCAGCTGCCAGGGAGCAGGGCTCGGCTGCGGTGCCCAGTCGCAGGGTGGCGAGTTGGTTTCCTGTGTCTCCACGTGCCCCTCCCTCTAGGACACGGACCCCAGGCTCCTCAGCCTTGTCACTGCCAGTCCCCTGAGGCCAGGTCAGCAGCAACACAGCGTGTGGGGCAGACCGGCCACACCTGTAAACATGTGCAGGGGTGGAGAAGGGAGGGACCCTCGTAAAATACATCACCACCAGGAAGTGGTTTGTGGGACTTTTTAATGACATCCCAAATAAGCAGGTTCGTGAATGAGAAATCCTTTTGGTGGAATCATCTTCACTCCTCGTTTGTCCTTGGGTCACTTGGCAGGTTGCCCTGGGGGAGTGGGAGGGCCGCACCTACAGGAGGGGATGCAGGGAGGGCTGTCTCTTGGTGACCTTAGCTCCTCTGCGTTCTTCATTTTCTCCGCGGGGGCCAGTGATTGCTGACCCTGGGACGTGGTGGGGCTGCGCTGATGCCTTTGCTGGGCTAAAGGGCTTCTGCCGCCCGTGACCTTGGCCGCGGCCTGCTGCTGCAGTGCTCTTGTCAGCAGTCAGAGCTGCCCTGCCGCCCACCCGGCAGCCCGGCCAGCTAAGGGCCCGCTGCGGGGTCCATTCGAGGCAGCCCGGGGGGTAATTTCAAGGACAGAGTCAGGTCTGGCGTGCGCTGGCCTCCGAGGATTACGAGGAGCAGATGGCTTGGCGCTGGAGAGAGGAGCAGCGCTATTTCTTCCTGGGAGAGGCGCCTGTCAGGTGAACCCCAGCAAATCAAAATCCAATTCTGCAGGGGAGGACTTGGCCTTCCAGAGATGAAATTGCCAAAGCGGAGAAATGGCGCACCCTCTGCGGAGAGCCTGATAGAATTCCCGCAGAGCGCGTGGCCCTGCGCTCTGCATCAGTGTGACAAGTGGCCACAGCGGGCGTGGCAGCGCGGCCAGCCCCAGGTGTCCCTGTTACCAGCAGGTCTTTGGCCCTGCTGGAGATGGACAGAAGCTGACCGTGGACTGCTCCGCCGTGGCCTCTGGTTTTCCTCCTGCACGGGTCCCTGAGTCTGGACAGAGCAGCCCTTGAATCCGTCTTTAGGGCCCTGAGGCCTGCGGCTCTGGCGGGGGAGGGCGAGGGTGCGGGCCCTTGCCTCCGGGGTACCAGTTTTGGGTGAGTGCCAGCCTGTCCTGTGAGGCACATCCTCAGCTGGTGCACAGGCAGCCCGGGCCTGATGCTCGGCTGCTGCCCTCAGGCTGCCCGGCGCTCAGTGCCCAGCCCCCCTCCTCAGTACTATGTCCCAGTTGTCACCACCAGGTCACCCACTGTTTTAATCAGTCACTTCAGGAGGGCAGCACCCAGAGGTGGGCTCTGCTGGTCACAGCAGGCAGGTGTTTCCGCCCAGCGCTCGGCCCTGGGGGAGGCGGAGGGGTGTGGGTGTCTCCCGAGGACGGCCCTGGGTCTCCCCAGCCCCCTCCAGTGCAGGGTTCTATGCCTCTGGGCCTCCTGCAAGCTGCGGCCATCTTTAACCTCCTCCCGGCTTCTCTTCGCTCAGGCCCAGACCTGCAGCCTGTGGGAGGCCGAGGCTGAGGACCTGGAGCTCCAGAAGCCCTAAGGGAGGTGGCCAGTGTCTCAGGGGCAGGAGGTGGGCAGTGTGAGGCAGTGCAGGCTCTCCAGTCCCAGCAGGGCCTGGGGTCACCACGCAGCCCGCCCTCTGCTGCCCAGTCAGTGATGGGGGCCCTGGGGTCACCACGCAGCCCGCCCTCTGCTGCCCAGTCACTGAGGGGGCCCTGGGGTCACCACGCAGCCCGCCCTCTGCTGCCCAGTCAGTGATGGGGGCCTGGGGTCACCACGCAGCCCGCCCTCTGCTGCCCAGTCAGCAAGGGGGGCCTGGGGTCACCACGCAGCCCGCCCTCTGCTGCCCAGTCACTGAGGGGGGCCTGGGGTCACCACGCAGCCTGCCCTCTGCTGCCCAGTCAGCGAGAGGACCCTGGGGTCACCACGCAGCCAGCCCTCTGCTGCCCAGTCAGCGAGAGGACCCTGGGGTCACCACGCAGCCCGCCCTCTGCTGCCCAGTCAGTGATGGGGGCCCTGGGGTCACCACGCAGCCCGCCCTCTGCTGCCCAGTCAGCGAGAGGACCCTGGGGTCACCACGCAGCCCGCCCTCTGCTGCCCAGTCAGTGATGGGGGCCTGGGGTCACCACGTAGCCCGCCCTCTGCTGCCCAGTCAGCGAGGGGGCCCTGGGGTCACCACGTAGCCCGCCCTCTGCTGCCCAGTCAGTGATGGGGGCCCTGGGGTCACCACGTAGCCCGCCCTCTGCTGCCCAGTCAGCGAGGGGGCCCTGGGGTCACCACGCAGCCTGCCCTCTGCTGCCCAGTCAGTGAGGGGGCCCTGGGGTCACCATGCAGCCCACCCTCTGCTGCCCAGTCAGCGAGAGGACCCTGGGGTCACCACGCAGCCCGCCCTCTGCTGCCCAGTCAGTGAGGGGGCCCTGGGGTCACCACGCAGCCCGCCCTCTGCTGCCCAGTCAGTGATGGGGGCCTGGGGTCACCATGCAGCCCGCCCTCTGCTGCCCAGTCAGTGATGGGGGCCTGGGGTCACCACGCAGCCCGCCCTCTGCTGCCCAGTCAGCGAGGGGGCCCTGGGGTCACCACGTAGCCCGCCCTCTGCTGCCCAGTCAGCGAGAGGACCCTGGGGTCACCACGCAGCCCGCCCTCTGCTGCCCAGTCAGCGAGAGGACCCTGGGGTCACCACGCAGCCCGCCCTCTGCTGCCCAGTCAGCGAGGGGGCCTGGGGTCACCACGCAGCCCGCCCTCTGCTGCCCAGTCAGTGAGGTGTGCAGCTCACAATCCTTTGGAGCTCTGGAGGCCACCCTGTGAAGTGCACCACTGTGGCTGGCGGGAGCCCTCTGTGGTCTGCACTGCCTCCCTGTGGACAGGAGGTAACTGTAGCCCGGGGGTCGTCATGGTCTGTCCTACAGGACACTGAAGCACTGGCCAGGCCAGCATCTACAGGTGGAGGCTGGGGAGGCAGGCGAGGCCTGGCCTTCTGATCCCAACCCAGGAGGACTCAGGTTCTTTCTTCCTGCCACCCTGTGGGCTCAGGGACCTGGTCTCTCGCCGGCAGGAGCAGGCCTGGCACATCTGGACACTGGCCCTCCTTGGACTGTCCTGCGTGTGTCATGGAGGTGGAGTCCCCTCATATGCCCGCTGCTTCAGCGCTGCAGGCCACTGACTGTGTCAGATAGCAGGTTCCCCGAGGAGAGACCATGGGCACTGGGAGAGCAGGGGGTCTGACCAGTCCAGCAGGGGTGGTGGGCCTGTGGGAGCAGGCTCTGCCTCTGTGGATGGCCTGGGCCCTGGAGGGTGTGCCCCATGTCGCCGGCCTGGCCCTGACTGCCCCACGGCCTGCTAGCCCCGGGCCTGGCCTGCTAGGTGGGTAGGGCTTGCGTGCGGCTCTCCACGGCCCTGTGGGGACTTGACTCTCCAGCACGGGGCAGCTTGGGGCGGGCCCTGTCATGGCGCTCCCTTTTCCTCGCCTCCGCTGCTGAAGGAGCCATCCTGGGTGCAGGAGACACCGTGGCCTGGGTGGGGTTGGGCTGAGGAGGGGGTGCCGAGCCCCGTTCCCCACCCCGTTCCCCCAGGATCAGCTTTGCCTGTGCTGCCTGCGGCCTCTCCAGCCCTGGAGTCCTTGCCAAGGGCACAGCGGCCTCGCAGCCCACGCTGACAGCCCTCCCAGATGGTCTGGTATCTACTTGACTGGAGGGTCGGCGTCTCGAGGGATAAATCACAGCGGCACTAGATCAATTGTCAAGGTTTGGCCGACTCATTTGAGGGGCTGGATTCATGTGGTGCCATTTCTTCTTCTTGTTGCAATTCTTTCTAAGGAATGTGGTGTCAGAGTTTTAGTGCCTCGTATTTCCTGCCAATGATAGCCGCACGCTAACAGAGCCGCGGTGACAGTGCTTCATGTCCCGCAATTGGATCTGCTCGGATCCCAGCGCCACCGGCTTTGAAGTGGCGTCTCGGAGCAGAGCCGCTGCGCGTCCCGGCTCATCCCAGCGTGCACAGCGTCCTGGCTCCGCAGCCGCTCTTTGTATGAAGCACGGTCTTTGGTATTCATGCGGATTCCGTGGCTGTAATGAGCAGACCCTGTCCCTTAAACAATGTCACTTTTCATGTTGAGGAAAGGAGACATTCAGGGCACACATTTCCAGTCCTTGTTTTCTAGGGATGGCGAGGCCCAGGACTCGGAACGCAGGTGCCCCTGGTCTGGGCAGAGACGGGCTTTGCCCCCGGCCTGTTCATGGTCATTTTAGTGGACGGAGCTGCTTTGTCCTGTGAGTTGCACTCGAACCTAAGTGGGGCCCCTGGTCCTTGTCCAGGGCTCTGTGGTGAGAACGGCCGTCTCTCCCTTTCCTAGCGTTCTGCCTTCTGCTATCCCTCGGGCCAAGGTGCACTGCTGTCCCTGAGGTCTCACATCCACCTCCGCACCTTCCGCCTCTTACCTGATGATTCTGTCCTGTGACCTAACCTCAGGTTCTGTCCGCCAGTGGGTGTGAGGAGCCACAGTCTTCCAGCTACTTCTCCAAACACCGTGGGCCCCATGAACTCCTGCAAGACACAGTGCAGGCCTCTGCTTCAGGACTCTCCCCACGTCACCTCACCCACCCCCCGACGGCCCCACGTCACCTCATCCCACCCCCCGACGGCCCCACGTCACCTCATCCCACCCCCTGACGGCCCCACGAGGCTGGCCCCACGAGGCTGACCCCACGAGGCTGGCCCCACGAGGCTGGCCCCACGAGGCTGACCACTGCTGGCTTCGTTTTGCTGATGGAGAAATTAAAAGCAGGGTGAAGGCGAGCCGCCTGCTCAGGGCCCCACAGCTACCGGGGCACAGGATGGCAGCCCCCCGGGCTGCGGTGGGTCTGGTGTCTGCGTCCCAGAAGGCGGCTCTCAGCTGCCTGGGCGTGACCTGGGCCTCCGTCCTGGCCCGGGAGCGCCGTGTGCACCCCACTCCCTTCTCCGCCGCAGTCTGCTCTAGGAGGAGGGTCAGTGTGTGTCCGGCGGTGCCGTCCTCAGGTCCCGTGCCTGGCTCCGCGGCTCCTGCCTCTGGACAGGCCTGGAGTCCGCTTCTCTTGCGTGTCCTTGATGGTGCACACGGCGCCCACAGACTGGCCTGGCGAGCGCACACGTCTTCTCTGCCCGTCTTTGGGCGGCTCAGCTCTTCTCCCCTTGCTCAAGCTCTGCTCTTGGGGCTGTTCGACAGCTGGCTTCAGTCCTTGGGACCCATAGGCCCCCGTCAGCGCGTCTCCACACACTCGGCCTCCCCCTCCTGTCCGTCTCTGAATGCCAGCCTGGGGGGACCTTCTTCCTGGTTCCTATCAATGGGGTCTTAAGTTGGTGCATTTTAGGTTATTCTTCTCAAGCAGGCAACCTTGTCATGTCTGGATGGCGTCAGTTCCCCTGCCTTTCCAGCCTCGTGTGTGTGTGTGTGTGTGTGTGTGTGTATCTGTGCATGTGTATGTGCACACACCACCACACACACTCACATGGCTGCGTTTCCCCGCTTCTTGTTTTGTTGAAGGGCTGGGAGAACGCGGCCACAGCAAGCCACCTCGTCTTCTACGAGATTCAGAGAATCCGGGGGACCCATCGAGTTGCTGTTGGGAATGGCCTCTTGTCTTGTGTTAAGACACACTTGCACTTCTCCGTGT
This sequence comes from Urocitellus parryii, assembly GCF_045843805.1. Taxonomy (NCBI): domain Eukaryota; kingdom Metazoa; phylum Chordata; class Mammalia; order Rodentia; family Sciuridae; genus Urocitellus; species Urocitellus parryii. The sequence continues at coordinate 33,000,498 of NC_135542.1, read as the reverse complement.
TAAGAGATCCTCTCTCCTGACTTATGAACGGGACCCCCTGGCCCAGGGTGATGTCCCTGCCCTGCTCTAGGCCTGGGCTGCGGCACACAGAGGCGTGGCCTCTCATGACACTTAGGAAGCGGGCTGCGGACGAGGATGCCTGGCTGACCCTGACAGACAGACCTCTGCCCTGTTTCCAGGTCTCCAGGGCCCGCGAGTGCTGGGCAGGGCTTTCCAGGGGCATTCACCTGCTCCCGCAGCCTGAGACCAGCCCGTGGAGTGCTGGGCCCGGAGCTCATGAGGAATGATTCCTGAGCATCACTTTCAATTTCCACCCGCTCTTTGTTTATTGCTTATTGATTTGATTATTGTGAATCATTTTCCTGAAGAAGAGAAAACATATGGTGCCTAAACATGCACGTCAGGAATGAGACACACTCATGGATCCCTCCTGTGCACACTGAGGAAACGGTGCCTTCCCCTCCTCGGATCTTCCCTTCCGCTCCCTGGGTCCCCTGTCTGTGGGCACCAGGCGGTTACAAGTGACAAAGGTGTCTCACAGTAAGGATCACCCACGGGGATGCCTGGCTGGCCCCGGAGGGGGTCGGCTCCATGGCAATGTTGACACCCGGGCAGACTTTCCGTCTGGAGGGACTGTCCCTGTCCTCCTGAAGGCCACCCGCAGGGCCAGTGCAGAAGGCCCGGCTGGTGGAGATGTCCAGGGGCCTGCCTGTCCACTAGGAGAGAGCTGCCTTCTCTTCTCCAGTCTGGCGCTGTGGAAGGGAGACCGTGGCCAGGCTGCTACTCATTTGTAAAAGGGAAACCTGTCTCTCCTGACCATTTTCAAAAGAAATTTTATGCTCAATATTAAATTTCACCAGGTTTGACTTGGGTACCTGCATCTCACCATCATTTTAAAAATCTGCTGTTTTCTTTAGTTTACGTGACAGTAGACCGCATTTTGTCATACCATAGGTACGGGGAGCACGACTTCCCGCCTTTGTGGTTGTACATGGTGTGGAGTGACCCTGGTCGTGTGTCCCTCTAAGGACATGGGAAAGTGACGTCCAATTCATGCCACTGTCTTTCCCATTCCCACCCCTCCCGCCACTCCTCCCTGTCGGATGCAGTGAACCCCCACTCCTTCCTCCCCCTGCCTACTATGAGTCAGCATCTGCATGTCAGAGACAACATTTGGCCTTTGTTTTTGGGGGCTGGCTTGTTTCACACACTTATTTCACTGTGAATATTTGTACATATTGTGTGCACTGTATGTATCCATTGACCAGCAGATGCCATATTTTCATTCTTCTTTAAGGCTGAGTAATATTCCATAGCGTATATATACACATTTTTAATCCACTTACCTGTTGAAGGTCACCTTGGCTGGCTCCACAGCTTAGCTATTGTGAATTGAGCTGCTAAAACATGGATGGCCGTGTTACTGTCGTATGCTGATTTTAAGTCCTTGAGGTATAAATCAAGGACCCACCATCAACTTTAACTGGCACCTGAGACATTTCTCAGGTGTCCAGGCTGGTGGCCAGACTTGAGGAGACCCCCAGCATGGTTTCTGGGGTGAGAGTCTCCTCCCCACAGCTCGGCCCCCTCACGGGCATCTCTGCCGCAGCCTCCTCATCATCTGAGCCACATATTTCACATTTCCTGCTGAGTTTTCTTGGGTCTCATTATGCCTCTGGAGCTGTACTTAAGTTCCTGTGCTCCTTTTCCTTGAATCACCTCCTGAAGTCAACTCTTCTGGTTTGTATCAACTTGGTTTCCTCCTAACTAGCATTTCACTTCCTGTTCTCTAGAACCCACAGTTTACTTGAATAACAGTTTATTGAGGTAAAAGTCACAGAACTCATTGTTTTGCAGTTCCATGTGTCCAGTGTTCTGAGTGGTGCAACTGACCATGGCTGCACTTCAGGACGTCTGCTCACCTCAGAAAGGAGCCCTGTATTCAAGGCAGCCGCCCCGGTGCCCCGCCCGGGCAGCCTGGACCTGCTCTCTGCAGGTGGACTCACCTGTCTGGACCTGCCTGTGACGGATCCTTCCCCTTGGCAGTCCTCCCAGCTTCTATGATGTGTTCTGGGTCCAGAGTGTACAGCAACTCCACAGTAAAAATGCAAACACTGAGATACGGGAGGAACTGCCCGCACGTGTTCCTCAGAGCCCCCAGTGCGTGAAAAGACGCCCCATAGTCGTTTTAAAATGCAGATCGAAACCCCATGAAATGACTTCACAGCCAACAGGAGGGCTGCACCTACGAGACAGACCACAACAAGTGCTGACCAGGGGGTGGACACGGCGGACCCCCGCGCTGGGGGAAGGGGAGATGTGCCTCCAGCTTCAAAGCATCTGCGCAGTTCCTCCAGACGTGCAATCCCTGGCGACGTCAGGCCTGGGGCGGCCACATCACCAGAGGCTCCGCTGCTACTTGGGCTAGGAGACTCATCAGCACCATCCATGCCGTGCACACACTGTGTACAGAAACCCTCAGCCGCAGGGCTGATGCTAGCCCAGAACAAAAGCAACCAGCATGCTGGTCAGCTGACAGGTGGACACACAAGATGTGGGACATCCAAAAAGTGAAATAGTATGCAGCAAAACAAAAGGGCACAGTGCTCCTACGTGCTTCAACATGACTGTGATGGCACATTTCACATTTCCCCCAGCACGGGGGTCCGCCGTGTCCACCCCCTGGTCAGCACTTGTTGTGGTCTGTCTCGTAGGTGCAGCCCTCCTGTTGGCTGTGAAGTCATTTCTTGGGGTTTTGATCTGCAAGTTAAAACGACTATCGGGTGTCTTTCCACGCACCGGGGGGCTCTGAGTAAGCCGTCTTCTAACATGCACGGGCGGGCACTTCCTTTCTCATATTCAGGAGTTTGGATTTTTATTGTTGAGTTGTTACATACTCTGGACACCAGATATTTATGATCTGCAAATATTTTCTCCATGGCATGAGCTTTCCCTTCGCTTTCTTGATAGGTCTTCTGACACCTTTTTTAAGTGTAAGTTTTTTTATTTTTCTCTCTGTCACTTACGCTTACGATACGATGGCTAAGAAACATGACCCAAGACAAAGCTGGACGGCCCCTTTCTCATTGTAAAACGTCCTTTTTGTCTGTAGTGACGAGTCTCCCAGGTCTGTTTGTCCACCGGTGGCCCCTCCAGCATGCCTGTGTGGCTGTGCGCTGCGTCTGTGTCCCCTGTTGGCTCTGTCACCGTGTGCGCCTTGAACCTAAGGTGCCTCTGGGAGATAGCGTGCAGTCGGGTCTCCGTCTCTGCCTTTTGATTGGTTGGTTGATCTATTTACGTTTAACGTGAACCTCAGGCTGCATCGGCCTCAAACGCAAGGACACTCAGGGAAATGTGATGCCTTCCTCTAAGAAGCAGTAATGAAACATTAGTGTGTGTCTAGAACTTACTAAGCAAAGCACTTTAAATGGGAAAATGCCGGGGAATCGGGAGATTCTCTGATAAACACCACTGGCCGGGACCACTGCCACCAGACGTGGCCCACAGGAGGATGTCTTCCAGCCGTCGCCAAAGGACACCAGACGGCAGCCGTCCCCACAGGAAGAGAGAGCGGCGGAGGGACTGGCAGCAGCATGACAGACAGGGGGCTGTGGTTGTTCCTTGCTCTTCACCGTCTGAAGTGAAGGGCTCTGTGCGCGGGGAGAGGTCCCCTTTCTGGTGCCGGTCCCCTCTCCTAGGTCGGCCGGGGTGTTTGCAGGCGTTTGGGCAAGTTCTCCCTTTGTGATCGGGTGGGCTGAGCTGCTGCCCACCGACTCCCAGAGTCCTCTGAGGCCAGTTGTCCCCGAGAGCTGGTCAAGGAGAGAGACGTGTGCAGAAGTGGTCCACGGCACCTCTGGGCAGGCCCTTTGGGGGCCCTGTGGCTCCGCCCTGTTTATCCCCGGTCACGGCCGAGGCAGCAGCTGTGGGCAGTGAGTAGGTGAGGTGTGAGCTGATACTGCCCTGAGCAGAGCCCTGGCCACCTGCGATTGGGGCAGAAGTGCCTATTTATTGTTGTGATTTTTATTTTTAACATGATTTTTAATGGAAAATCACATGAAAATGGTTCAAAAACTAAGAGGAAAAACTCCCTTTGTCTCGGGTCGTCTTCATCTCTGTCCAGGTGCTGCCTCCACACTGGGCACTTCTCGCGAACTTTGCAGCTGCCTGGTCTCCAGCTGAGGCTGCAGCACCGGGCGGGAGCGCTGTCCCTGAAGCGGGCAATCCCACCACAGAGCGGCACCCCGCGGGCACATGGTACGCTCCGGGCTCCGCCCCGTCTCTGACTCTCACACTCCTTCCACTGTTGGACCTCATTTGACCACCTCTTCCAGTGGCTTCCTCCTGTGCATCCATGGCAAGACACTCCGCCTGCTTCCTGGCTTCTGACTCCACGTCTTCCAGAACTTTCTCTTTGTTTACGTTTTGAACTATTCCTATGCTCGTTTTTCTAGAAAGTTAATTCTGCTTTCAGCTCTGTAATCCTTATTTTCAAACCTTCTTAGAGTCTGATCTTTGAATTCTCATGTTCTCCTATTGATCCTTCCTCACAGCCTCTACTCTCCTTGGTTGATGCCAAGGCCATGTGGATTTCTCTTATTAGATAAATGTTTTTTCAAAAGCTGTTTTTACTTTCTGAATCATTCCTCTCCTGGGAGAACTTGTTCACCTTAGGTTTTGTCTTTCAGGTGTTTGAGTTCTTTGAGGATCTTGGCTCTGTATTTCGCCTCCTCATGTGGCTAGGTGGCCTCCACACGTGCCTCTGCCGATTGCCTCCACAGACCTTTCCTAAATGCAGCATCATCCCTACCTCAATGGAGAGGTGGGGTCACTGACAGAGGTGTGGGTCTGGTGAATACTAGCCACACCTGCCCAAACCACACCCGGTCCTTGTAATGAGAAACACTCCCTTGGGCTGCCTACTCTTATGCACCTGCCGTGGGGTCTGGGCTGCACAGCTCCACCTGGGTGGGGGTGCTGACCTCCTGGGGAGATGGGCACCTGCCATGAGGTCTGGGGTTGCACAGCTCCACCTGGGTGGGGGTGCTGACCTCCTGGGGAGATGGGCACCTGCTGAGAGGTCTGGGGCTGCACAGCTCCACCTGGGTGGGGGTGCTGACCTCCTGGGGAGATGGGCACCTGCTGAGAGGTCTGGGGCTGCACAGCTCCACCTGGGTGGGGGTGCTGACCTCCTGGGGAGATGGGCACCTGCTGTGAGGTCTGGGGCTGCACAGCTCCACCTGGGTGGGGGTGCTGACCTCCTGGGGAGATGGGCACCTGCTGAGAGGTCTGAGCTGCACAGTGCCACCTGGGTGGGGGTGCTGACCTCCTGGGGAGATGGGCACCTGCCATGAGGTCTGGGGCTGCACAGCTCCACCTGGGTGGGGGTGCTGACCTCCTGGGGAGATGGGCACCTGCCATGAGGTCTGGGGCTGCACAGCTCCACCTGGGTGGGGGTGCTGACCTCCTGGGGAGATGGGCACCTGCTGAGAGGTCTGGGGCTGCACAGCTCCACCTGGGTGGGGGTGCTGACCTCCTGGGGAGATGGGCACCTGCCATGAGGTCTGGGGCTGCACAGCTCCACCTGGGTGGGGGTGCTGACCTCCTGGGGAGATGGGCACCTGCCATGAGGTCTGGGGTTGCACAGCTCCACCTGGGTGGGGTGCTGACCTCCTGGGGAGATGGGCACCTGCTGAGAGGTCTGGGGCTGCACAGCTCCACCTGGGTGGGGATGCTGACCTCCTGGGGAGATGGGCACCTGCCATGAGGTCTGGGCTGCACAGCTCCACCTGGGTGGGGGTGCTGACCTCCTGGGGAGATGGGCACCTGCTGAGAGGTCTGGGGCTGCACAGCTCCACCTGGGTGGGGGTGCTGACCTCCTGGGGCGATGGGCACCTGCTGTGAGGTCTGGGGCTGCACAGCTCCACCTGGGTGGGGGTGCTGACCTCCTGGGGAGATGGGCACCTGCCATGAGGTCTGGGGCTGCACAGCTCCACCTGGGTGGGGGTGCTGACCTCCTGGGGAGATGGGCACCTGCCATGAGGTCTGGGGCTGCACAGCTCCACCTGGGTGGGGGTGCTGACCTCCTGGGGAGATGGGCACCTGCTGAGAGGTCTGGGGGTGCACAGCTCCACCTGGGTGGGGGTGCTGACCTCCTGGGGAGATGGGCACCTGCTGAGAGGTCTGAGCTGCACAGTGCCACCTGGGTGGGGGTGCTGACCTCCTGGGGAGATGGGCACCTGCCATGAGGTCTGGGGCTGCACAGCTCCACCTGGGTGGGGGTGCTGACCTCCTGGGGAGATGGGCACCTGCTGAGAGGTCTGGGGCTGCACAGCTCCACCTGGGTGGGGGTGCTGACCTCCTGGGGAGATGGGCACCTGCCATGAGGTCTGGGGCTGCACAGCTCCACCTGGGTGGGGGTGCTGACCTCCTGGGGAGATGGGCACCTGCCATGAGGTCTGGGGTTGCACAGCTCCACCTGGGTGGGGGTGCTGACCTCCTGGGGAGATGGGCACCTGCTGAGAGGTCTGGGGCTGCACAGCTCCACCTGGGTGGGGATGCTGACCTCCTGGGGAGATGGGCACCTGCCATGAGGTCTGGGCTGCACAGCTCCACCTGGGTGGGGGTGCTGACCTCCTGGGGAGATGGGCACCTGCTGAGAGGTCTGGGGCTGCACAGCTCCACCTGGGTGGGGGTGCTGACCTCCTGGGGAAATGGGCACCTGCTGAGAGGTCTGGGGCTGCACAGCTCCACCTGGGTGGGGGTGCTGACCTCCTGGGGAGATGGGCACCTGCCATGAGGTCTGGGGCTGCACAGCTCCACCTGGGTGGGGGTGCTGACCTCCTGGGGAGATGGGCACCTGCCATGAGGTCTGGGGCTGCACAGCTCCACCTGGGTGGGGGTGCTGACCTCCTGGGGAGATGGGCACCTGCTGAGAGGTCTGAGCTGCACAGTGCCACCTGGGTGGGGGTGCTGACCTCCTGGGGAGATGGGCACCTGCCATGAGGTCTGGGGCTGCACAGCTCCACCTGGGTGGGGGTGCTGACCTCCTGGGGAGATGGGCACCTGCTGAGAGGTCTGGGGCTGCACAGCTCCACCTGGGTGGGGGTGCTGACCTCCTGGGGAGATGGGCACCTGCCATGTGGTCTGGGGCTGCACAGCTCCACCTGGGTGGGGGTGCTGACCTCCCAGGGCAGAGGTCTTCTTCCATGCCCTTGTTGTTTAGCACTTTGGTTTCATCCTGGGGGGGCACCACTGCAGCCAGACATTCCTTGATCCAACTGTTCCAAACCTCAACCCAGGTCACCATGGTGGCAGGAGCCAGGTCCTGGTAGGACAACGTCTTCCTCCTTCAGGTCCTTCCTAGGTGTGGCTGGCTTCCTCTGCTGTAGCACCCCTCTCTGTGAGATGCGCCATCTCCCTTCTGCCCCAGCATCTGCTCCGCCCAGGGCTCCAGCTGTTCTGAGCACTGATGTGGATGGATGTACTTTGGTGGTAAACAGGAGAGCCACAGGGGCCCCTAAAGGGCCTGCCTGGAGGTGACATGTACCACTTCTGCACATGTCTCTCTCCTTGACCAGCTCACGGGGACAATCTGGCCTCAGAGGACTCTAGGAGTTGGTGGGCAGCAGCTCAGCCCACCCTATCACAAAGAGAGCACTTGACCAAACGCCTGGTCTTATCAGCAGTGTGTGAGCATTTGAGAGGATCAAGAATGTGCCTGTGCTGGTTCTGCTTGTTGCACAGAGACCCTGGTGAGGCCAAGCTGCTGGGAGCAGCAGAGGGAGTGGGCCTCTGATGCTGGTCAGTGAGGAGCCACAGGCAGAATGATCCCCTGTGCCCAGGATAGGAGTGAGCCGGCCTGCTGGGAGCAGCGAATTGCACAGACTGGACCCCAGCCGGCAGCTTCTCGTGGCCAATGCTGGTCCTCTTTTCTTTAGTGTCCCTTGCCCAACTCTGCACCACGATGATGTTTGCCTTAACAAAGTAATTATTATGCTTAACTGGTAAAATATACCACTGGCCCTGAACTAATATAGACTCTCACATCTTTCTCTGGAAATACGGGAGGTAAATTCGTTAATGATTATTTTTGGATTGACGTGCTTTTCGGGCTTTTGATTTATGACTTGATTGTATTGCTTTAGGTAACTTCTAATTTTTAACTGGATCCATTTGAATAAACTTAGTGTTCTATCTTGGTATTAGCCAAAGGAAGATTAAAAGTAAGCTGGAGAGTTTAGTAGCTTTGTAACAATAGCATAAAATGTGGAATAATGAACTGTAAATGTGTCTAATTACATAAATAATGCATTTGTGTAATTGTCAAGTAAGGGGGTGTGCTAATGAATCAATTATTTTTAATTGTAGGATGCTTGATTGTTTCAGAAATATAATTGATTGTAATCAAGAATCAATTAAATGTTGATAGTAATTATGTTTATCAAGCTTAAATACATGACATCATTACAGTGTAACTGCTTCAGGAAGGGGAAACTAGATGAGGTTATTATAAGTGAAGGGGAATAGCTCATGTTTATGCCGGCGCCCAGCAGCGGCAGGGCTGAGCCGCGGAGCAGGGAGCTCGGGCTCAGGAAAGCCCAGGGCGGCCAGACCCTCGCAGGGTGGCTGGGGAGCCGCGCTGCTGCTGGGGTCCTGCTCTCCGGCTCTTTTGAGGTCTGGGCGGCCCTTGTCCTGGGCATGCTGCTCCACCCAGGGTGATCAGAAACACCCGACTGCCCAGTTCCCGAGGTCCCCAAGTGTCCCAGCAAGGAGCAGTACCAGGTGAGAACGTGGTGAAGTTCACGTCCGTGAATGGCCAAACCATGCCTATGGGGCTCTCTGGGGACGAGGTTGGGTCTCCTTCAAGTTCATATTCCTGCAAATTGGTCCTGAGGAACGGCAGCTGGATAAGTCAGTGCTCCCGAGGCGTTATCTAGCAGGAGGGTGCCGCTATTGGCCACGTGGCTCCCACCTGACCGTGGTGGCCCAGCCACCCCACCCACTGTTCATTCATCATTCACTGGAAACTATCTGCTGGACACCTGCTGTGTGCAGAACTGTCCCTGAGTCCAGCTGCCTTAATAGGATGAGGGGTTTGCCCACGTGGAGCTGCCCGCACAAGGTGGCCCTAGCCCGACACTCACTCTAGTGGGATGTGAAGGTGCCTGCAGCAGGGACCGAGGAGGGCCGGCTGACCTGGTCTGAGGGGAGGACTGAGGAAGAGACTGTCCATGTGAAGCCGGCCAGGACAGGAGTGGGCAGGCCAGGACAGGGCCTGTGGCAGGGGCACCCTGTGCACCTGGGACGGATCCCATGGCTCTCGCTGGCCACCTGGGCTGGGCGGCTCTAGAGAGAGTGCAGGCCCTGCGAGGGGCGCTGGCCACACCTCCGGAGGCTGAGTGGTACCCGAGGGCATATGGGGTTGGCTGGAGAGGTGGGCATTGGGGGTGGCTTTGGGGTGTATGTTGGTGTGTGGTGAGTGGAGTCTCTCTGCTTCCCTCCACCACGCGCTTCCCCATGTGGTTCTGCCTCACCTGAGCCCCCAGGAATGTAGCCTGCTGTCTGTGGGAACTGTGAGCCCTCAAACAAAGTCCCTCCTCTACAGCAGTTCTGGTCGGGTTCCTTAGTGGATGCAGAGACGAGGCTGACTGAAGCGCTCCCCCCCCCGCCCCGCCTCCTTTGTGGATGGGGAGTCTCCTGGTGTGGACTAGCCACCACGACTCTTGTGCTGCACATTTTCTTTATTTTCCTTTATCAGCCAGGCTTACCACTGCATTTTCAATGTTTATATCCCACTAGGAATTCCCAAGAGATATTTTCCCCCATTTTCTTTGTCCTGGGTGGCCCTAGGGCATCTGCTGCCACCTTGGTGGCTGGGTCAGGCCTCATCCTGCTCCCTGGCACAGCTCCAGCTCAAGGCCTGCCCTTTGGCCTGGCTTCTCTGTGGGCTCCAGCTCCTGGACAGCAGAGGTGGGAGGTGCTTTTCCTGTTGGGGTGATGGTCAGGAAGGGATTGTAAAATGAGTGAACCCCAGTGAACAAGTCAGCTCTGCCCCTCTGCATGGTCCAGGACCCCCAAAGGCGAGGGCTCGTTAGACACATTCGTTGGCCCTGTGTCGCGGCTATTGAGAACCTCTGCTCTACAGGGTCCTTTCAATGTCAGTGACACCTGAGGTTGTTGTGACCACGTGGGCCAGCTGCTGAGGGCCGTTCCAGGGCAGTGCACTGACCCTGAGGCCTCTGTGGCTTCGGTCATCAACACCAAGTTGGCTGCTGGCTGATGAAAGTGCCCATGCACGAGCAAATGCATAGCACACACACGTGTGCGAGGGTCGCTTCCCTCCCTGCAGCGGGGCGCTGAGGTCATCAATTGCACATGTGAGGTCATCTATTGCACACGCACATGCACCATTGGTCCGCTTCCGTCCCTCCCGCTCTCAGAGCCAGCCAGGGACTCTCTTTAACACATGGCTCTGGGGACACCCAGCACCCACTGCAGCACGCGCTCATCACCGTGTGGGTGGGCAGAAGTCTTCCCGTCTGTGGAGGAGTCTGGTGCCCTGGGCCTCGTGTGCCCGCAGGCCTGGGCCCTCCCTCCCTGTGGTGAGACCCAGGGGCCTGCGGCTTCCTTCAGACCCCCTGGCACAGAGGACCCCCTTCAGTCCCCCTGCGCCTCGTGTCTCCCTGGACCCCATGTGGACTTTGGCCTTGCGGCTCTGTTTCCTGTGGCGCCTGTGCTTCCTGCGAGCTGTGCTGGGGTCCTCCAGGTGACGAGCAGCCCCGGGGGCGTGTGCCTGGCGACCTGGAGTCAGCAGAGGCAGGCGGTGCTCACGGGCCTTCCTGCCTCCCAGGAGGGCGTGGGGTCAGGAGGGCGGAGCTCAGGGGCAGGATCTCTGCCTCAGCAGCTCACAGACCTTGGGCCCTGGGGTCCTGTGCTGCGCTGTGAGTGGGTTTGGGGAGGGCAGGGCCGCCTGGCTGGAGGAGGCAGGCTTTGGCAGTGGGTGGCCGGCTGTCCCAGGGGTCTGAGGGAGACTGGGGGAGGCAGCTGTTCACGGCTGGGCCAGAGGCACGTGGGGCCTGGCCCTGGCGGAGTCTGAGGAGATTCCCAGCTGCAGCAGAGCTGGAGGGACACAGCCGGGCCACAAGAGTCCTTTGAGAATCTGATGGAAACCACTGACCAGGGGCCCCCGCTCCCAGCTGGGGAGGCCTCATGCCACATTCACAGGTTCCCCAGAGCCCAGAGGGCTCCTGGATTCCGGCCAAGCACCAGTCTTGGGACTGGACCCACAGCTTCTCCCTCCCGGGATGCTCAGCTGCAGTCCAGGCAGCTGGCATGACCAGTTTTAGTGACATCTAAGGAAGTCACCCTGGCCACCCACTGGGGAGTTAGAGGCGGCTGTCCCTAGTTCATGTGAGTGCTCACCCTGCACTGAAGATGCCACCTTCGGCCCCGAGCTGCCCCTGTGGGACCCCCAGGTCCAGAGGTCTGTTCCCTAGAGACCCGTGCGAGGAGCACCTCTGTGGGCAGAGGACTGGCACCACGTATTCCTCCTGAGAACAACCTACGATCGAGTGGCAGCGTCACGGTGATTGAAGGTTCTTCGGCCACTGCCGGAGCTCCTGGCTCTGAGTACCCCAACCTGCGGGCCCCTGGTCTTCCTCGCTCCTCTGTCCCTGCAGAGCTGCTCTGGGGGGTTTGGAAGCCTCTCGTCCTGCAGATGGGTCAGTGGCCGCTGTCTGCCTCTGCCTTCCTGGCCGCTGCCACGGATGGAGGAGGATGGTCCTTCTCAAGCTCAGAGGGCTGTCACCCCCAGGTTGAAGGCATCAGACCCCAGAGCAGTGCCAGGCTCCTGCCTCGTGCTGGGCAGTGGGTGAGTGTGGGCACCAGGCGAGGCAGCACTGGCCTTGGTCCACCTCCCTGCCCCCGCCCTGCCGTCCGAGCAGTCAGCCAACAGAGGCCACACAGGTGGGGGTGGAGGGCTGGGCTCTGGGCCCCTGGGGCCTAGGGCAGGTCCCCAGAGCAGGGTGGGAGAGGCTGCGTCCTGGAGAGGAAAGACCCTGCCCTGGTGGTGGGCGGCCGTGCAGGGTCAGTGCCCCCCAGGCTCTCTGCTGGTAACTGCCACCATTGACTCCAGAAGATTCCGGGCTTGGTGTCCTTATGGTGGGAACTATGTGTGGTCACCACGAAGGTTGAGAAAGAGCCCTAGGAGCGAAGGGGGTTGTGGGGCTTTATCTGTTTGTCCACTTTTTAGTGAACAGGGCTGCCTCCACTGAGCATCTTCAAACCAGCCACGAGGACTTCTCAGGGCAAGATGAAATCCCTTTGAAAGCATTTTAAGAAAGCAAAGAACTTGCATTTCCGCCTTGCCTGTGTGTCCTTGGAGGGCCCGAGAACACGCGTGCAGACCGAAGTTTTCCCAGGAAAAAGAGCTGTTGCCCGGGGTGGCCGGCCATGGCTGTAAAGAGCGAGGCCAGCAAATGGGGGTCTCAGGCAAAGACGCAGAGTCGGGGTGCCCAGGGAGCACAGGGAGGCTGGGACAGCCCAAGTGCCCGGGGGCCACGTCACTTCTAACCAGGACCCAGCCATCCAGTGCAGGGGTCCCCAGGCCACTCCGAGGCAGGCAAGGGTGAGGCTGCTGGAGGAGAGGGACGCCTGAAGGGACAGGGACCTGGACTGGAGGACCGGTGGGCGCCAGACCCTACAGGAAGGGGAAAGCCCCAGGAGGGTGATGATTCACAGATCAGTGGCTCCTGACAAGGGCAATTGTGCCCCAGAGGGGTCCTGGGTGACGCCTGAGGGCATGTTGCTTTGTCCTGGTTGTGGGGGGCTTTGATGGCATTTGATGGGCCTAGGCCAGAGATGCCGCCATCCCTGTCCCAGAGAACGGGACAAAGAACTGCTGGCCCTAAAACGCTGTTGGAGCTGCTGTTGAGAAAGTCCAGCCAGAGCCCAGAGCCCCCGTCGCACCGTGTCTGTGCTAGAAGTTTCTCTTGACGCGGAGGCTGCACGTGCCTGGGCCTGGGACCGGCCTGGAGAACACTGCGTGGGGAGGCGAGTTCTCCAGGTGGACGGCTGGCGTGGCCCCACGTGCTGGGATTCTGTGCAAACAGAAGGGTCGGCTCATCTCGGTGTTGACCGACTATAATTCTGAGCTCTGCCACCCCTCCCTGGCCCACAGGGACATCACTGAACAGTGGTGGCAGCCTTTGTCCTTGAGGCTGCTGGATCTTTACTGCACACAGCAGCACAGACTGGGCAAGGGGCACCTGCCCAGTCTGTGCTTGGAGAATGAGGGCTGGGTATAAAAGCGGGTATTCCCCGGAGCCTTCACCCACGACCACGGCATGTCTGCTCAGGTAGTCCCGAGGCTCTTATCTTGCAAAATGTGATGCTGGGACCCCTGGAAAGGTGGCCTTCCCCTACACCCTTCCCAATCAGCCAGTCACCTGTGCCAGTTATTGACCTTTCACGAGTCATTCTTATTTCAGAGGCTGTAAATAGGAAAGTACCCCAGAAAGGGTCAGACAGAGACTCTCACTTACCGTGACGACGTGGTAGACGCTGGCGGTCCAGGCCATGCTGGTGACTGGCTCACAGCAGCGCTCCTCACCAGTCATGGCCTGTAGATGGGAGGAAGCTGTCGCTGAGGGGCAGGCTTGCCAGGGGTGGGGAGTGGCTGCAGGGCCCTGGGGTCTTCAGGGGAGGCTGAGGGACCACTCCCCGAGGGCAAGATGGTCAGGGACGCCCAGGCAGAGCTCTGCAAGCTGAGTGGGTCTTCCCTGAGGCCTGCCAGGGAAGCTCTGTCCCTCACCGCCTGCCCACAGGAGGGATCAACGCCTTGGGTGGAAACTAGACCACAGACTCTCCTGGGTTCACTCCTCTCTGGAAGTCCATAATTCTAGAAAAGTGACAGTCACAGAAGAGAGTCAAACTCTGGTGACTCCATCGATAGCTTCTGCAAGGCTACGCTCCGAGATTCCAAATCTGACCACCCTGCTCAACTTCCCTGCTGGGCTAACCCACGCCGTGGTGCCCTCTCTTGTGGGGTGGTGGCCATGTGCCCAGAGGGCCTCCAGATGGCTTCCATGGGTGCATCCTTCTCAGTGCTCTCTACCGAGCAGGACAGGCTTTCAGACCCTCTTTGGATCAGGCCGCCCTCAAGCCTTTCGGGGGCTTCCCTGGTGAGGAGCTGCACCAGGTGGTCTGCAGCGGCCCCCCTGCTTCCTCCCAGGCTGTCCTTCTGGGCGCCGCCCTTCTCCAGGCTGCGTGTGTGCGGGGCCTGCTCCTGCCCTGAGCCCCTCCTCTTGGCCTCAGCCTGGAGGGCTCTCTCCTTCCTGTGTTTGGTTCACTTCTTCAGCTCACCTGGATGAATGTCTCGGGTTATCCCTTCAGACAAGTGCTGGCTCAGTCTTGGCCACGCTCTTCACAGTTGCTCTCTTATATTGGATTCGAGCCTGAACCCCACCTGGGTTGCATTGCCTAAATGATTACCTTTCCTTTCCATGTTCCCCACTAAACCCCAAACCTGCTGGCAGACCCCCTTGTCTTATCACGTGTGGTCCCAGGGGCTGGGGCAGTGCCTGGCTCAGGGTGACATGAAATAAGCATTGGCTTTATAGAAGGCTGAATTATCAGTAGAGGGGACAGGAAGTCATTTAAATCAACCTAAAGAACAAAATTTAATATATATAACGAGATATGATTTCAATAGCAAGTGCAATGACAAAATAAATGTGCATTGCAATGTTCAGATGTTCGGGGTCCTCAGCAGAGGTGTGGTTAGAAGATGTAAATAACTGAGCGGCAGAACTGAAGGAGCAGGGGGAGACCATCTCAGGGGTTCAGACTCACCCATCTTATGAGAAGCGGGGTGTAGAGACAAAGAGGCCAAGGAGAATGAGTGCTTGGAGAATGAGGGCTGGGTACAAAAGCGGGGATTCCCCGGAGCCTTCACCCACGACCACGGCATGTCTGCTCAGGTAGTCCCGAGGCTCTTCCAAGTTCACACTCCAGGGGAGTCCTGTGGCCCCAGGCTTTTTGTGTGTGTGGGGGGCAGGTGGATATGAGTTAGATCACCTGACTTTGGGAGGTCAGTAGATTTTCCATTTCTTCTTGAGTTTTTGCAGTTTGTCCGGTAACCTGTGCATTTCATTGAGATCCTCTGATCTGTGTGGATCTTTCACGGTGCCCTCTCCTGACACAGTCCTCTGTACTCTAAGCTGGGCCCCTGCCTCTTCCCTGCTACTCTCTCAGGCGACTCTCCCGGTCTCTATTCCCCTTATCTGCTCTGGACTCCTTCTCTCCCTCCTGTCCTGGTTTCAGTTGGCACTTTCATTTTTGTTCCTTAAACTGTGAAGTCCGGTGATTGGTTCGAGATCTTTCTTCCTTGTTAATGTTTACAGCGGAACCCTCCCTCTGTGGGCCGCTCTGTGGCTCTGGTGAGCGTCAGCACCTTGTGTTTTCCTTCCCCTCCAGGTGCTTTCTGACTTCACGTGTCGTTTCTGGTTTGACCCGTTGTTGTTTAAGCGCTTGCTGTTTAATTTCTATATTTCTATGAATTTTCAGTTTTTCTTCTGCTTCTGATTTCTAGTTTCATTCCACTGTGGTAGGAGAAGATACTTTGAATGATTTGAATTCTTTATACCTTACTGAGGCCCAGTGTTTGTCTTAATATGCAGTGGATTCTGAAGAACGCTCCATGCCTGCTCTTGCTGCAGGAGGTTCTAAAGATGCATTCCTACCAGATCTGGTTGTTTTGTGGTGTGGACCAAGCCTTTGAGTTTCTGTTTGATCTATTTAGTCATTCCATCCATCATTAGAGGTGGTGTTAAAGTCTCAGACTCTTCTTATTCACCTTCTTCCTGACCTCTGTTTGTTCCAGATTTCGTGCACATGTCCTGGAGTTAACAGGAGTCAGAGGTGTGTACATTCATGAAGATCATTCTCTCTTGACAGATGCACCCTTGTCAGTACATAATGCCTTCTCTGTCTCTTTAAGTCATCTGTTTAAGATCTACTTTGTCTGTATGATCATAGATACCTGTTCTAGTCGGCTTTTCCACTTCTGCGACCAAAAAATCTGACAAGAACAATTTTAGAGGAAGGAAAGTTTATTTGGGGCTCCAGGTTTTAAAGGTCTCAGTCCTCAGCCAGCCTTGGTGCTCTGGATCCAAAGTGAGGCAGAACATCATGGCTGGACAGTGGGGTGGAGGAAGGAGCTCAGGACGGGGCCTCCAGGAAGCAGAGAGAGCTCCCCTCAACACGGACAAGATGTACACCCCAGAGGCACGCCCCCGGGACCCACCTCCAGCCACCCAGCTGACCCCTAGCAGGAGATGGCTGCACTGATTAGGTCAAAACCACCGTCATCCCCAGTCACCTCACCTCTAAGGGGCCTTGTCTAGCGTCACACTTGAACTTGGGGGGACACTGCACATGTAAACGAAGCCGTACCGCAGCTCTCCCGTTGTGGCTAGTATGTGAGTGGGGTATCGCGCTTCATCCTTTATATTAATCTGCTCTGTGTTTGGTTCTAAAGCAAGTCTCAGAGAAAACACAAGTCACATAGTTTTTGTACGTTCTGGCAATCTCTGCCTTTTAATTGGAGAGTTTAATCCACTTAATATAATTATTGATAAATAAGAACTTCCGGTCATTTTTGCCATTTCTCTCTCTATATATATCTATCCTGGATTCTTTTCCCACTGGTGCCTCCTTTGGTGGTATTTAATGGGTTTGTTTATGGTATACTGTTTGGATTTTCTCCATGGGTCCTTTTCCATAGGAATACATTGTTATTTTCAGCTGTTACTTTGAGGGTTAGAATTAGAATCTAAATTCATAATAATCGGTGTTAATGAGCGCCAGCCTAGCCCACCGGGCTGCCCTGTACGGTCAGCGGCCCACCTGCTGTGGCTGTGTCGACCCTGTGTGCCCGTCACGTAGATGCGCGGTTGTTGTTGGTTGGTTGGTTTGGAAGCAAGTGGGAGAACAAGGAGCCACCAGCCACGACGGTCCCACTGCACCCTTCCCCCCACCAGGGCCGTGGCCTCCTGGTGCCTGCAGCTTCTGTCAGTTCTGTCCAGCGCCCTGCGTCTAGCTCAGAAGCCCCTTTAGCACTTCCGCTGGGCAGATGTGCCGTGCCGTCTCCCTCCCTGGGCTCTGCGCAGTGTTTAAGAGGAGAGTCCTGCTGGTGAGGAGGTTTGGTGGCACTGTTCCTCTCAGCTCTGTCTGTCACTTCCCTGTGCTCTGGATTCTGTCACTTCACCCTTCCGCAGGTTCCTGTGCCCGAGGGGGCTCCCTCCCTCTCCATGGGTCTCGGGAGGCTCCTGTTACCTGACCTCGGGGGCTTGTTGACCTGCTGGGAGACACGGATCACGCTTTGGTAAACTTGGGGTGTTCAAATGTCCTCTCTTCCCCGCTGTCTGGATCTCTCCCTCTGGACTCCCGCTGCGTGTGCGTTGGGGGCTGGATGTAAATGTCTTAGATTCCGCTCATTTTTTTCCTCGTCTTTTCCCCTGCTCCCCATCTGGACCACACTAATTAACCTGTCTTCAAGTTTGCTGATTCTCCCTCTGTCTGTCCGTACGCACGCCTCACTTGTAGTACTTAGAGCCTTTATGATTTCCACTAGGTTCCTTGTGTGATTTGTATCTCTTTACTGTCTCCCTTTATTTGATGAGAGATACTTTCCTCACTTCCTCTAACTCTGTCCGAGGTTTTCTGTAGCTCTTTCAGTTCATCCTAGATGGTCTTTAGCTGGTAATTGCCATGTCTTACAGGAACATTTTAAAATCAATTTACTTTCCTGTGAATGGGCTATGTTTTCTTGTTACTTTGAAAGCAAAGACTAGTTCATTTTTTGGTCAAAAGCTGGGTGTTTGGTGCATTATGCTGTGGCAGTCACACTTCTCCCCCTGCCCAGGGGTGGGAGTTGCTTTTTGAGTCGGCGACTTTTCTAAACTGTAGAAACAGTGTTGTCTGTGGTAGGTGCTTCCTAGGACTCCACCTAACTCCCTCAGTGGTCTCCGGGTGATTCGGCAAACCAGCCAACCGCCAGCCAGACCACGCGAGCCCTCCTGGCTGTGCAGGTGGCTGTGGGGAGTGTCCTGTTCATAGCTCCGTCTTAGCTCTCACTTCCTCAGGCCGAGGAGGACGCTGAGGGCCTCCTGTGTTTCTAGGAGCATGTGTGTGTGTTGGGGGATTTTCAAAGTCCTCCCCCTGGACCTCTGGGCCTCCTCCCCAGCCTCTTCCTTCTCATGCTCTCTGTTCCTCTGTGGCGTCCCCTGACTCTTTTCCTTTGCTCAACATCGATGTCACTCGTACATTTGCCTTTAAATCTTTTAGAAAAACACCACCCAGGAAACTGGTTCAGCCCTGGGAAAGCTCCAGGTGTTGAAGCCAAGGCAAGTCCTGTGTCCGTCCTCTGGAGAGCCTCGTGGAGGGTGGAATGTAACCACAGTTCCTGGAGCGCAAGGTCCCGGCGAGGATCTGGTACCATCACCTGCACCTGGGACATGGTGCCATGCCCAGGGCTGCCACTGGGCTGCTGAGTAACGCATCACAAAGCTCTCGTTCCCACCCACACGCAACAGCTTCTTTATTTGTTAGTAAGGGTGTTTCTCCAGGTTTGTGTAAGTTTTTGATGAGGCTCTGGAATTCCAAGAAGAAAGACTGTCCTGCTACCTGTTCTAGTCCTGGGCTGGCGGGACTGTTCCGAGTTCTGCCTGGCTGTGCACACAGAGCTACCTGTGTGAGGTGTGTGCAGAACTGCACGTGTGCACACACGTGTGTGAAGCTCCACTCCTGTCTGTGTCCTGCGTGTGGCAGCTGGGTGCTCAGCTTCCCCTTCTCTGCCATCTTTTGTGGCAGCCGGTTTTTGACAAAAGGACAGAAGCCATTCAGTGCAGGAGAATCGTCTTTCAGCAAATGGTATTGAGAATAGACATCCACGTGTTTAAGCCTGTCCCCAAACTCATGCATTATACAAAAATCAATTCAAAATGGATCAAAGCCCTAAATGTATAATGTAAAACTATAAACTTTCTGGAAAACAGAAAATTTCAGGACCCAAGGCTCAGTGAAGAGTTCTCAGTCTTGACACCAAAAGTGCAAAATAAAAAGGGAAAAACATGGACTTAACTGGACCTCGACAACATGGAAACTTCCGCAGGCAAACAAGGAGCAGGTGGGGAACATCCGAAAACCACAGTGAAACGGGGCTTGTCTGGGAAACGTGAGGATGGGGAGGCACCGACCACTTAGAAATCCAGCAGAGGCACCAACAGCATCTCGGGGCAGGGCCGAGGGGCGGCGGGCTCACAGGCAGCCCTCTCGCGGGTCCTGAGGGGAAGGCAGGGGCCACTCGGTGTCACTCACCAGGGTGTGGTGGTGGCCACCGATGAGGACCGGGGCCGCGTGGCGGCTGGTTGGGAAGCACATGCCGGAGCCACTCTGGAGTTAAAGCTAACGTGCCACAACTGTGGGGCCCAGGAAGGGCACTCGCCAGGAACTGTCCCAGGGAAACGGATACTTTTGTTCCGACCCAAGTCTGACCTTGGGGGTTCAGAGCACTTTCTGTGATAGAGCAGAACTGGGAAGCCCCGGTCCCTCAGCCAGCGTGCGGAGCCATGAGGCCGCCGCGCCAGGGAGCACTGCTCGGGGGTGAAGAGGAGCCAGCTGTGGCTTGCTGGACCTCCAGGAGCCGCGTGACCAGGCCATGCCTGCCAGGGCTGGGGACCTGTGCTGACGGGACTGTTCCGAGTTCTGCCTGGCTGTGCACACAGAGCTACATGTGGGAGGCGTGTGCAGAACTGCACGTGTGCACACACGTGTGTGAAGCTCCACTCCTGCTGTGTCCTATTGTGACATTGTACCACAGTCACCCGGGAGCTCCTTTGGGGAGAACTGGGCAGTGGTGCTGGGGTCACTCTACATTTTCTTCAACACTCTGAATCCACGATGACTTCAAAATATAAAAGTTAAAAACAAAAAAGAGGAGGAGAGAAGCTTCCTGTGGCTGCGTCTCCTTCCTAGACAGATCATGGTCGACTCCCATGGACTCTTTCTGATCTGCCCAGGCCTGTCCTCCAAGCCCCAGGCTGCAGCCTCCCTCTGCTGCTCCTGCCTTCTGCCCGGTGCCCTCTCCGGGCCCTCCAGCGCAGTGCTCCTCCTCTGCTCTTGGGTGAGGACCAGGGCCCGTCCTGTCATGCCCTGGCATCCCCCTGGTCCAGCTGTGAGCCCAGGTCTTCCTGAGACCTGCTTCTGTTGTCTTGAGTACTGGTGAGAGCAGGAGGCACGTCTACACCCTCACCTCGGTGTTGTGCAGCGGGTTCTTTAGAAACACCTCTGCCGCCGGGGGTCCTGAAGTGCCCCTTCACCAGCCCCTCTGGGGAGGCCGTTCCCTCACCTCCCGTCTTCACCCGTGCCGGGCCCAGGGCTCTGCACCTGGGTGAAGGGGGTGTGGCTCTGCAGCCCTTAGGCTGGACGTGGGGAGCCCTTAGGGACAGGAGATTGGCGGGTCAGCAGGGGTGGCGCGGTGCCAGGCCAGGCCCGGCTCTTTTGCAGTGCTCCCAGCTCTGGACATGGGCCTGGAGGTGTGGACTCCACAGACGGGGGCTGAGGGCAGAGGCCGTGCCTCCCTCCGCTCTTCACAGGGGAACTGAGGCCTGCACGGGAGGCCAGCACGGCTCTGCCACGCCCAGGGGGTGCTCTGCAGAGGGCCTGTGATGGGCAGGCTGGCTCCTGGCCCCTGGGAGGGCAGTGTGCGCCCCTCACTGACACCTCTCTCCTGTGCCTTTAGGGGAGGAAGGCATGAATCAGAGCTGAGCAGAGAGCAGGCAGGAGAGCTCTGGGCTGAGAGACAACCCCGGCTGCCCCTGCGCGGGGTCTGGGGCTGGTAAGTGGGTCTCTTGGAGGAGCTCAGAGGGCTGGTCTGCTGGTGCAGGAGGAGCTGCCCCTGAGCTGGGGAGGGAGGATGGAGGTGGAGCCGGCAGGGAAGGTCTCAGGGCCGGGGCAGCCTGACCTGCAGCTGGTGAGGGCACCCCGCAGGCTCTGCGGCTCCGTGAGTCCCCTCTTGGTGTTCCCTCCGTGGGCTCTGGGAGTCAGGCTTTGTTCCTGCTGGCCCTGCGAAGTGGCCTTCGTCCAAAGTGGTCACCTTGCGGCATGCTCAGATTTATTCTGTGGTGATGGCCTCTCTTACCACCCGAGGCTCAGGCTCCAGTGGCTCACGTCCTGTCACCGAGGGCATCTGTCTTTCCATCCCCGTGTCGAGGACGACATTGGAGCCTCTTTGTCCTCCAGGAAGCTGCGTGTGCGTGTGTGTATGTGTGTGTGTGTGTGTGTCTGACCTTGGTGGCTGGCGCCTCCTGCAGTTAAAGGGACTATAAAAAGCCGTGGAGTTAAGTGGAAGCCCAGGAGGGAGCAGCTGCCTGGAGCTCTCCGGGCCCTGCAGCTCCCCTCCTCCTGCAGCCACTCCTGGCTGCTACGGGGCCCTGGGACTTGGGGTCTGCGGAGGCGCCTGGGACTTGGGGTCTGTGGAGGCGCCCTGGGTGTGGTCTTGGCCACTGTCCAGATTCGCTCCGTCTCTGGATCTGTCTCTCTGGCAGGCATAGAGCCCCACAAAGGGCCATCTGGCTGGCAGGTCACTGAAGGACCCTCCAGGGTCCCCGATCCTGGTGTAGCTCATTGGCAGGTGGTCTTGAGACAGGGCTCGCGAGACCCCTTTCTCCACTTCATTTGCTTCTTGCCTGTAAGGGACGGGTCACTGCTTTGAACAGGGTGCTTTCAGTCTTGGTGTGCGTCAGAGGAGTGCGGGCCTGAGCTGACGGTCAGCTCCTCCTCTGCTTCACCTTCTCTTGGCCTGGCCTCAGGCAGAGGGTGGGGAACGGGCAACCCAGTGCCCTGGTGCCAGGTGGAGCCGGGCAGGGCGTGGCCACCCAGAGGCGGAGCCTCTTTCCTGTGGCACGAGGAGGGCCTTGGTCTGCCGCTGCTCCACATGTGGTCTTTGCTATTTTGCACTCTATAAAAAATAAAATTTGAAATTTGCTGCAGTTTAGTGTGTCTCAGTTTTAATTGCTTGGAATTAGCACTTGATTTGCATAGTACTTGATTTGCCAATTATCTGTGACTTTGGGGTAATCTGCTAAAATGAGGGACGACTCCTGATTATGTTCCTCTGTGGAAGGGAGCAGGAGCTTGAGCGGCCCTGGGGGACCCGGAGCCACTGCAGTGTGACGCCACGGCCTCTGTTCAGGACCCAGCAGCCTGCGCCTTCTAGAAATCCGCTTCCCAGAAAGGCATGGCCGGCGGAGTCAGCCACCTGCCTGGCTCGCAGATGACCCACTTCACCTGTCCACCTGTCCGTTCTCTCTCAGCCAAGGGTCAGGGTGGGAGCCCTGACCCTGCCTGATCCCGGCTGTCTACTGCGCGATCCCGGCTGTCTACTGCCCGATCCCGGCTGTCCACTGCGCGATCCCGGCTGTCTGTCCACTACCCGATCCCGGCTGTCTACTGCCCGATCCCGGCTGTCTGTCCACTACCCGATCCCGGCTGTCTACTGCCCGATCCCGGCTGTCTGTCCACTACCCGATCCCGGCTGTCTACTGCCCGATCCTGGCTGTCTACTGCCTGATCCCAGCTGTCCACTGCCTGATCCCGGCTGTCCACTGCGCGATCCCGGCTGTCTGTCCACTACCCGATCCCGGCTGTCTACTGCCCGATCCCGGCTGTCTGTCCACTACCCGATCCCGGCTGTCTACTGCCCGATCCCGGCTGTCTGTCCACTACCCGATCCCGGCTGTCTACTGCCCGATCCTGGCTGTCTACTGCCTGATCCCAGCTGTCCACTGCCTGATCCCGGCTGTCCACTGCCCGATCCCGGCTGTCCACTGCCCGATCCCGGCTGTCCACTGCCCGATCCCGGCTGTCTACTGCCCGATCCCAGCTGTCTACTGCCTGATCCTGGCTGTCTAGTTCTTTCTTTCTTTCTTCTTCTTTTTAATGTGTGTGTGTAACTTTTAAAAAATCCTTCTCTTTGGTCATACATGACAGTAGAAGAGTGTATTTTGACATGTCATACACACATGGAGTGTAACGTCCCCTTCCTGTGGTTGTACGTGACGAGGAGTTCCACTGGTCGCGTGTTGACATAAGAAGGTAGGAAAGTTACGCCAGCTTCGTTCTACTGTCTCTCCCACTCCCATTCCCCCTCCCTCCCTTTATTCCCTTTGTCTAATCCAGCGACCTTCTATTCGTCCCTCTGCCTCGTTTAAGTTAGCATCTGCATATCAGAGAGAACGCTTGGTCTTTTTTTTTGTGGGGGGATTGACTTATTTCACTTGTCGTTTACTGCAAATGCCATCATTTCATTCTTCTTTATGGCTGAGTGACATTCCATTGATTACCACATTTTCTTTATCCACTCATCTGTTGAAGGGCACTTAGGTTGGTTCCATACTTATCTGTTGTGAATTAAGCTGCTATAAACATTGATATGGCCGTGTCTCAAAAGTACATTGGTTTTTAAAATTTATTTTTTAGTTGTAGTTGAACACAATACCTTTATTTCAGTTATTTATTTTTATGTGGTGCTGAGGATCGAACCCAGTGCCTCAAGCATGCCAGGCGAGCGCGCTACCATTTGAGCCACATCCCCAGCCCAAGTACAGTGATTTTTAATCCTTTGGATGTATGCCCAGGAGTGGGATAGCTGGGTCAAATGGTGGTTGCATTCCCAGTTTTCTGAGGAATCTCCATACTGCTTTCCAGAATGGCTGCACCAGTTTGCAGTCCCACCAGCAATGTATGAGTGTGCCTCTCCCCCTCACACTCACACACTTATTGTTACTTGTATTCTTGATAATTGCCATTTTGATTGGAGAGGAAATCTCAGTGTAGTTTTAATTTGCATTTCTCTAATTGCTAGAGAAATTGAACATTTTTTCATATACTTCCTGACCATTCATATTTCTTCTTCTGTGAGGTGTCTGTTCAGTTCCTTTGTCCATTTATTGATTGGGTCTTTTTTTTTGGTGTTAAGTTTTTTGAGTTCTTTGCATGTTCTGGAGACTAATGATCTCTCTGAGGTGCAGGTGGCAAAAATGTTGCCCCATTCTGCAGGCTTTCCCCTCTTGTTCTTGATTGTTCCCTTTTCTGTAAAGAAGCTTCTTCATCTGATGCCACCCCATTACTGATCCTTGATTTTACTTCTTATGCTTTTGGGGTTTTGTTAAGGAAGTCAGTTCCTAAGTGGACATGCAGGAGATTTGGGCCTACTTTTCCTTCTAGTAGGTGCAGGGTCTCTGATCCAATCCTTAGTTCCTGCATCTACTTTGAGTTGAGCTTTGTGCAGGGTGAAAGAGAGGGGTTTAATTTCATTTTGCTACATAGGGGTTTCCAGTTTTCCCGGCCCCATTTGTTGGACAGCCTCTCTTGTTACCAGTGAATGTTTCCGGTGCCTTAGTCTAGTATGAGCTAACTGTACTCATGTGGGTTTGCCTCTGGGTCCTCTATTCTGAACCACTGATCTCCATGTCTGTTTTGGTGCCATTACCATGTCATTTTTGTTACTATTGCTCTGTAGTATAGTTTAAGGTCTGGTATAGTGATGCCACCTGCTTCACTCCTCCTGCTAAGGATTCCTTTAGCTATTCTGGGTCTCTTATTTTTCCAGATGAATTTCATGACTGCTTTTTCTGTTCCTAAGAAGAACGTCATTGGAATTTTAATAGGAATTGTGTTAAATCTGTATACCAGTTGGTACTATGGCCATTTTGACAATATGAATTCTGCCTATCCAAGAACGTGGGAGATCTTTCCATCTTCTAAGGGCCTCTTCAATTTCTTTCTTTATGTTCTGTAGTTTCACTGTAGAGGTCTTTCTCCCCTTTCTTTAAGTTGATTTCCAAGTATTTTATCTTCTTTGAAGTGATTACGAATGGGATACTTTTCCTAATTTCTCTTTCAGTTGATTCATGTATAGGAATGCAATTAGTTTATGGGTATTAATTTTATATCCTGCTGCTTTGCTCAATTCATTTATGAGTTCTAGAAGTTTTCCGGTGGGGTTTTTGGGTCTTCTAAATATAGAATCATGTTGTTGGCACATAGGGAGAGTTTGAGTTCCTCTTTTCCTATTCACCTTCCTTTAGTTCCTTCTGTCTAATTGTTCTGGCTAGAGTTTCAGGACTAGTGTTGAATGGGAGTGGTGAAAGAGGGCGTCCTGTCTTGTTCCAGTTTTTCCAGAGATCCAGCTGTCTAGTTCTGCTCTTCTCAGGTGGACATGAGATCGTTTATTTACATTTTAATGATGGGGGCTGGGGCTGGGGCTCCACAGAGCGCTCCTCTAGCATTTGCATTTGATCCTCAGCACCCCCGCATAAAAATAAATAAATAAAATAAAGGTATTGCATTCAACTACAACTGAAAAAAAATACTTTAAAAAAAATTTAATGATGCATGAGTTGGAATGCTGTTTTTGTATCCCAAGTTCTGCCTCGGTTTCCTCACTTATAAAACCAGGGAGGGGATTTGCACATAGGGAGTCCTGGCCACTGTCCCAGCAGAGATCCAGGGGGTCAGTGAAGCCTACCAAGTCACACAGCTGGGAGGGCTGGGCCTGGGACCTGAGACTGGCTGGTCTGGCCCCAGATGAGTGGTCTGACTCATGGAATAACCTGCCGCCTGAGCCTGGCACTGCGGCCTGTCTGCAGACCCTGCCCAGGAGCTGCTCTTACACTGTTGTTCCTGGGGCTGGACAAGATGGGCAGCTGACTGGAGGGCTGAACTGCACATTTGCAGCAGAGGGTTGCTGACCCTCGGGTGATGTATGAAGGGAGCCCACTGACAGGCTTGGGTGACAGCGGGGCAAAGGGCTCTGAGGAACACACACCTGCCTGTTTGCCCTTTCTGCAAGCAGAGGCCAAGGGTCCTCCTGTGCATGGTGGCTGCAGGAGCTGGGCCCCAGCCGAGTGGGATGAGGCCTGCCTTTGAGGAACTTCCAAACAAGAGGGGAGCTCCGGGAGAGACTGAGGCCTGTGGAGAAGTGTGAGGTTCTCAGCAGGGGACGGACGCGTGGATGTGGGAGTCCCCAGGCACTGCAGAGAGGGTGCTGAGAAGGCAAGGCCTGTAGAGGGAGCCTGTCCACAGGGCAGGACACACAGACGGCAGCCATGGGCCACACACCCTGCCACTCACCCCCAGGTGAGCTTCAGTGCTGGAGTGCCCAGGCAGGCCACCTCCTGCCTGCAGCAGACGTGTGTCCTGGTGTTATGCTCAAATCCGGGACCCCCAAAAGACCACCAGAGACCAAGATGGATGTAAACAGCAAAGAGGTGTTTATTGCGGACCTCTGTAGCCAGGAACCTGGAGGACAGGGCTGCCCTCGGCCTACCCAGGTGGCCAGCGCTGGGGCGGCTGTGCTGTGCCCACTGTCTGCATTGCATTCCCAGTGCCATGGGGACACCGTGGGTCGAAGCCTGACAGGGCCTGAGCCTCAGGGCCTCCCGTGTGAGCGTCCTGCTAGGGCTGGCCAGAGCTGTCCATCCCTTTGGCCTGCAGGCCGCACCTCTCCTGGAAGCCACTGGAGGTGGAGTGAAGCTGAGCCCCAGGGAGTGGGTGCCCTCCACGCAGTGGGGAGCGTGAAGCCCACCTCCGAGAGCCCTGTCGGAGGACGTGTGTGCGAATCCTGCCAGGCTGCCCGGCTGCCCCTGGTCTTGTCTCCTGCTGGCGTTCCTAGTCCTCCGCGTCAACCCAGGGACAGGTCGGGACCCGTTTGGTGGGAAGAGGCTTGGGGGCGGGTGCTCACGGGTGTTCTGGTGTGCCCCTGAGGCCAGGCGCGTAGGGACGCGTCCTCAGAGTCCGCTGTGAGTTCTGTGGGGGGTACCTGAGCCTGAGCTGCTGGGACATCCGGGCTTTGCTTCAGGTTCTGAGGTGCCACGCCGCCATCCACACTTGTTTTCTCATGTTCTCAGAGGGCAGACTCCTACGGGCATGAGCTGGTGTCTCCTTGTGCTTTTGTTGAATTCCCCTAACGATCAGTGATGCTGTGCATCCTCCGTGTGCTCATCACTGTGTGCTTTCTCTTCGGAGCAGTGTTTATTCAAATCCTTTATTTATTTTTAAATGAGATTGTTGTTTGTTGCTGGAGTTCTTTATATATTCTGGACCCACTTTGTTTTGATTACTAATGTTCCAGACTGGTGGCTGGAGGACTTAGCAGCTCTGCTACCTGAGCCCAGTGGTTTTCAAATGGGGGTGATTTCCCCAGATGACAGTCTTGGGCAATGTCTATAGAAATGTTCGTTGTGACTGGGTGATGCAGGTGGGCGGGAGTGCTCTTGGAATCTAGGAGACACTGGTCTGAGGTGCTGCGTTCATCAATGTCAATTGGTGAGTGCATGGAAAGGGCTCCCCCGAAAGTCTTTTTGGGATTATAAAGATCCAGTTCCTTTCAGAGATCCTGAAATCTGGGTAATGACGATCGAGGCACACGGGTTCCATTACACGCCTGCACCTGGCCGGTGCCTGTTGGTCACCGTGGAAAACAGCCCTGAAGGTTGCACATTCTTCTCACAGAGGCAGCCTGGAAATGCTGGTTCCAGGGGAGCCGTGAGTGTGCAGCTGTGGCCATCGACACTGAGAAGACCGGGTCCTTTGGCCTGTCCCCAGGCTGGGCTGTGTATGGGGCAGTGTCCCCTCACAGGGGGTTGGTTTGGCCGACACTGAATGAGAAGCTGGCGGTCCTCTGCCCGGCCTCAGTGGCCCCTCAGGGCTGTCCTGCTCAGGAGACGTGGTCAGGGAGGAGGTCCTGCCCCAGACAGGCGCTGCAGACTCCCTACGAGGCTTCTTTACCAAGGGCGGCTGGAACGTGCTTCCCCAGGGAGACCCTGTCCCACCCACTCGGCTCCTTGATCGGGGAGACCCTGGTGGGGCTCAGCGGTTCCCCTCCACATGAGGACTGGACAGAAACTTGTCCAGATGGGCAGCTGCTGAAGCCAGGGTCCTGGACAAACAGGGCGACCCAGGCCAGGTGTGGGCAGGACACCGGGCTGCTGAGGACAGGGCAGAGGCCCTGGGTGGTCACTGGGCGGGCAGTGCTGCCTCCTCAGCAGCACCCGAGGGCAAGCGACGGGGGAACTGGGTACAGAGAAGTGGGGCCAGTTGTCCAGGGCCCAGTGTGGCGGGCAGGGGGAGCCTGGTCAGCTGCCTGCAGACTGTGCAGCTGTGAGTCTCATGCTCCTGCTCTTCTCAGCGTCGTTTCTCAGCACTAAGGCCCTTTTGGAGAAATGGGAGGTGTCAGGAAGCTGGGCTTTGGCTTTCTGGGCTGCCGATGAGGGCTGTCCAGGGGACTTCGAAGTCTGTGACCCACGCGGGGTCATGCCGCCAGGTGGCATGGCGTTAACTTCCCTTGTGGAGCTGAGGGCCTCCCTGAGGTCTGGGGACACAGGCTGTCCCTGCTAACAGTCCAGGCCGAGGGCCCGTTGAGGACGACCATGGGCCTTGGCCACAGCGACGTGGGGACTCTGGCCAAGCCCAGGGAAATGCTGGGACTGGGAGCCCCAGGCTTCTGGTTACGCCCCTTCCCACCCAGATCCTCAAGCTAAAAGGTAAGTAGAAGGAACAGCGAACTCTGCAGCCCCGGGATCACACACAAAGGTCAACAGGCTTCTCTGCGAGGTTCCACGCCCGGCATCACGCAGGACTGCAGAAGGCAGGCGCTTCTCCCTGACGGAGAACTGGAGTGAGCCCCTGCCCCTGCCCGGCGCAGCCCTGGGCCATCTCTGGCTGGGGTCTCGTCCTTTTGATACACATTTACTCAGGGACACATTGCCACCCCCACCCCAAAGCACTGCAAAAAAAGAAAAAAGAAAAAGGAGCAAGCAAAATGGAACCCTGTGTCTTATGTCCTCAAGATGTTATTCCCATGGGGTTTTGCTCTCCAGGGAACATGGGGAACGCGATCTCACAAGGAGCGACACCCAGCCTTATCACTCACGTGCTTTCAGCCCATCTGGGAATGGGAGATAGCTGGCTCTTCTCGATCGTCCCAGGCTCCCGCTGGGGCGCTGTGTGGGCGGTGCAGATGTCCTCACCTGTGCTGGGCCCACCCCAGCCTGCCTGGACACCTGGGTCCCTCTCCTCCCAGGTAGGGGGCAGCTGTCAAGGGTAAGATGTCCTGCAGGATACAGACTGACCTCATCCAGGGTGCAAAGTCTCCACTTGAGTGGCCACTGGAGTCCACTGTGGCCTCGCTTGGTGGAGGTGGAGATGTTGGCAGGTGTGGATGGTGACCAGTCCTAGGTGGTGGTGATGGAAGGCGTCTGTCCAGCTGTCCAGAGGGCCTGGGGCAGGGGAGTCCTGGGCATGGCGTGGGCAGTGACGCAGCCTGTTGGCCAGCTGTGACTGAGGACAGGCCCACAGTGAGCTCCTGGAGGGCACCTTGAGTTCTGGGAGAGTCTTTGGTGTTTCTGCTTCTAACATTAAGCAGCCACGATCCTGAGCAAACCCTCTATCCTTCCATTCCAAAAAATGGGACAATAATTTATTTGGAGCTACATATATTCATGGTCTGGAATAATTGAAATCATAATTAATTTCTTATCCTAAAGGGCTTGATGAACACCTCCCCTCGGGTTTTCTAGGTAGTGACGTGTACCTGGTACAGCTGTCTAGACCCCAGGGTGTCCTGAGCATGGCTGGAACAGACTGAGGGCCCGGCCAGGTCCCTCCCACAGCCCCATCTGTGACGTGGGGGGGGCCTGCCTCTCCCCGAGTGCCAGGGCCACACTGCCTCCACTCGGCTGTGCGACACTGAGGGCACCCGGGGTGGGGGGAGCTCTTAGCTGGGAGAGCCCGTCTGCTCCCGATGCAGAGGGTGGTGTTGCCCGCTGCCACGTCTGTCTGCTCTAGGTGCCCACAGGTTCTTGGCAAAGTTTCGAGAATTCCCAGTGAAGAGGCAGCTGCCCTGGCATGTGGGCTGGAGTCACAGGCTGGGGCCCCCCGGAGAGCCGTTTGGTGGGGGTTCTCGAGAACGGGGCTCGGATGTGGCATGAGCTCAAGCCTGGCTTGTGCCCCTCGCCAACTGGGACCCTGTTTCCCTGAGGGCACTGAGGGGCACCTGGGGTAACAGGAGTCAAATGGCACCTGCGTGGAGGCTGGCTGCCCCATGCCTGCCATCTCCCAGGGGCTCAGGGGGCCCTTCCGACTGCACCTCCCAGTTGGCTGGTGCTGCTGGGCCATTTGGGATTCTGGGCTGGTCTGGCTCTTGCCTTCCTCCCTAGCTCTCGTCCTGTTTGCTGGACCTAGATCTGGCTGGGCCTGACCTTGCCAGCCCCTGGCCCAGCCTGACCAGGTGGCCTTCTCAGCCTGTCATCATGGGGACTTTGGGGCATGCTGACTTTGGGGACTCGGGAGAGCACGTCATGTTGGCACGTGACACGAGTTCTCGTGGACTCTGCCAAGGGCTCAGGTTGGGAGGAGCTGGGGCCCGGGACTGGAAGCCAGTGTCTGACGGCAGGGTCTCTCCTCGGCACCCGGAGCAGGCAGGTCCTGCTGGGCTTGGCCCACCCTGTGCGCCTGGCAGGCCAGCCCCGGTGCTGCAGAATGCAGGTGCCTGCACCTGGCTGCCCTGGACTTTGGGTGTTGTGTGGACCCTCGGGAGAGGACACAGTCCTGGGGCAAGCCCGAGAAGCCGTGGGGAAGGGGCTGGGCTGGGTCTAGCCTTCCAGGTGCGGAGGTGGACGCCCAAGGACGCTGCTCCCTGCACTCCTCACTGACTGCAGGGGTGCAGATGCTGCAGGGATTCCATCCTGGTCCCTCCAGTTGGTCCTGCCATCCTGGAAGATGCCTGGGGATCCTGAGCCAGGACAGACCCGTCCCTCCTGTGCAGCTGGCGCTCTTTGTGCTGCAGAGGGTCTGAGTGGGCTGTCCAGGGGAAGGCGAGGCCCACAGGAGTGCCCGCCCCGGGTGGTAATCAGCCACTTTCTGCAGGAGAGCTGTGGACTGCAGATATTTGCTCAGCCGCATAATTGAATCCGAGACCCAGCCTACAGTGCTTCTGGGAGACAAATCAGCCAGCAGTGTTCCTCCCCGCCCCGCCAGGACTCCAGGGGCCCTGCTTCACCCAGGGGCACACGGAGGCTCAGGAGTGCTGCCTAGCAGGTCTCGGTGGGCGCCTGCTGACTCCGAGTCCCTCCTCACCATGTCCGTTTGAGGTACTCTGTGCCCCTTGCTAAGGATTTAGGTTTATGGATAACCGATCATAATGCACAGGTGATGTAAAGTATGCTCTGTGTTGTCCCACACTTTACACTTATAGGTTAGCTCTGCATTTTTTTTGTTTGATTCCCCCAACAGAGAGGTTGCTATTTGGGGTCTATCCACAGAGAAGTCAGCTAACTTGACCGAGGTCTCCTGTCTGAGCTTGACCCTGGCCTCTGTGGGTGGTCAGGTTTGGGTCAGGCTTTCTACCTTCTTGGCAGTTTGGCTGTAGAGACCAATGGGTTCCTCCTCGTTTGCTTAAGCTAAAGTCGGTTTCTGCCACTTACGTGCAGAGCTCCTGTGGCACTGAGCTCTGGTGTTTCCTCTGGACTCAGGGGCAGGAAAGCCTGAGGGTCCAGCACACCTCATCGGGTCAGGTCAGCACTAGCCGGGGGGCCTCCTAATGGCAGTCCTCAAGCTGACCTGTGGCCCTCATGCTGGCCAACGGGAGTCCACATGGGAGAGAACCTGGCCAGAGTCCTCTTCTAGGCCCTTTTCTAGGATTGAGTTTCCTGACCACAGTAGCTAGCAGAAGTGGAAAAATTCCTAAACAGAAATGCAGAGGAACAAGTGGCTTGTGTAGGCGTCAGTACTTTAAGGTAGAATGAAGAAACAGAGATGCAGTTTTGAAAGTCCTAATTCCTGACCTAACAATTCCCCTTTAAATAGTTCATTACTTTTAAAATTGCTTTTCGTGTCCTCGGGAAAAATCATCCCTGCAGTGACCAGTGGCCTATTGGTCTCGGGGGCCGATGGAGCTGTGGGTGACTAACATGAGCGTTTGGGTTAAAACGAACATCTTGAAAAAGCTGCGTTCCTCTGAACCGGTCACCTTTTCCTTCCCTGTGTCACCAGGGTCACCCTCACGGGCACCTCGGATGCCTTTTAAGCCATTCTTCATCTCCTTGTCCCCTTCCCTGGGGCTCCATGTGGCCCACCCTTTGCAGACACGGTGTGGCCCAGGGGAAGCCACCAGGGCAGAGCCAACCACGCTGGGGGAGGCTCTTGGAGCTGCCCCTCAGGAGAAGACAGAAGCCGGCTCACAGAGGGCCTCCCTACTTCAGTCCACCTGACCCCAATCCCTGGGCCGCGCCTCCCCACAGGTCCCGAGTTCCCGAACCTCCGAGCCTCCCTCTCCTCCTGGCATTTCTAGTGCATTGTTCACTTTCCTCATGAAAACAAGGCCCCCACCTGGTGGAGGAAAGAATCAACCATGGCCAAGGGTCTCCTGATGCCCTCAGCTGCCCGTCCATCTCTTTGTCCATTTCCATATTCCAGCAAATCACTGTCGAGCCACTGGAGCTGCCTGGTCAGAGGACGGTCCTGCCCCGTGCTGTCCTCTCCCTCTGAGAATCACCTACACCCACCACCAGGGAGCTCCCTGAACCTGCAGCCCCAGCAGGAAGGGAGATCCACATGGGCTGCCGGCCATCTGTGGTCCTGGGGCGGGTGGTGGGTAGTGCCTGCTGTGGGTCCCTGTGCTTCATCACTGGCACAAGTGACAAAAAATGAGCCCAGGGAGAGCACCTGGCCCTTCCTCCAGGGCTGAGCCCCGCTCCTGGCCGAGCCGTCGTCTCCCAGACGCTCCTACCCGTGCGGTGGCCCAGTGTCCATCGCCTGGCGGAGACTCCTTCATGAACAGGCACAGCTCGGCCTCCTCACAGCCTTGGCCTCAGGCAGCCCTCACCTCTGGCTCAGGGGTGCTGAAGGAGGTCAGAGGCCTGTCATGCCCTCCAGCCTTCTCCACCGACTGCTGCTCCAGGGGCAGGGACCACTGTCCAGCCCTGGGTGCCCCGCCCCCTGCTGGGCTCCCTTTGACTGTCCCCAGGGCTGTAAGCTGTGGCTTTGATGAAGGGCCCCTGTGCGCCTCGCTCTGGCTGGGACCTAGCCTGCGTAGTCGGCAGCACTCCGGGTGCTGTGTCCACCCACACCTGGAAACACCTATTTTGCTCTCTCGGGAGGCGATCTGGGAGGATGGTGAGGAGCAGTACTCTCTATTGGGCAGTGGGTTTGCCAGGTAATTAATTTAGGCATTTTCTTCTGGGTTTGAAACACAAAACCGCGAGCCTTTCTGTTTTGTGCTGAGAATGTGCCGGACACTCGGTGACAGAAAGAACTCAGGCAGGACCCCTGACTTTAGGGGCTGGCAATACAGAGCAGGGGAAGACACCCACACACGCCTCCGGCACACCCTGCACCCCACTGTGCCCACCGCGGGGCTGCGCGACCACCAGCCTGCTTTCCCCTGGACCCGGAGCTGCTGGGGCCGGAGCTGGGCCCTGCTCCTCCTGGCCCTCCAGAGCTGGTGAAGAGCTGGCTCCTGCATTTGTACCCAGAACAGGTTTGCTGACTCCCCCAGGGTTGAGGGCATGCCAAACTTCCCTGCACTCCTGAGCCGGGGGACCCTCCTGGAAGGCTGAGATGCTCTTGCAGTCACTACTAGTCGCTGGGCCAGCGCCTCGTTCTAATCAGGGAGGTATGGCTGACTGATTCTCACCGACAGCATGTAATTTTCCTTTCTGAAACCACTTTTCCAGCATAAACTTTGTTACCGTAGGGAAGTAATAAGGTAGAATGCCAGTTACCGCCTTCAGACATTCCATGGAAACACTCCAGGCCCAGTAGAAGGCCGTCAGAAATGAGAACTTCTCCCAAGTGTTTCGTATTTGTCGAGTGTGCGCTGAGACGCCTCACATTAAACCAAGGCGGCTGTGTAAGATTCTCATGCACTTTCTCCTACTGTTTGTGATCATGACCGATCCGATTTGTATTTTCCATTTTATATGCTTTAAATCTGTATACGGTCACCACTAGTAATCATTCACCATGTTCAAGATCTAAAAGCCTGTCATTTCCCATCTTCCAAGTCCCACATCTTTAATTGAGGACTGATGGGTGAGCTGCTCTTCTCAGGTGAGGCAATTTAACATTTAATGTCTTTCTCCTTGGATGGAATAATGAGCATTTTTAATCCCATACTTATTGATTAGTGGTATTTCATTCCTGTTGAGAAAAAAAGGTATTCATATACATTCTTTTTTAGAAAAGAATGTCAGCATTCTAAGAACTAGACCAAGCATAAACAGAACTTAGAAAAACGGAGGAAAGGAGTTCAGAAATTTGGGTGGGAAGAAGGGCATGATAACATCATCACTACCACCACCACCATCACCATCACTAACATGATTACCCTCACCACAACCATGATACCATCATTCCTATCACTGTCACAACTACCTGATTATCACCATCATTAGCATAACTACCCCCATCATTATTATACTCACCACCACCACTGTGATCATAACCACCATCATTATCATTACCACGATAATCATCACTACCATGATTACCATCACCACCACCATCATCATGATGATCATCACCACCACCACCATCACCACCACCATCACCACCACCATCATCATTATGATCACCACCACCATCACTACCACCACCACCATCACACCACCATCATCATTATGATCACCACCATCACTACCACCACCACCATCACACCACCATCACCACCACCATCATCATTATGATCATCACCACCATCAATACCACCACCACAATCACCACCACCACCATCATTATGATCATCACCACCATCACTACCACCACCATCACCACCACCATCATCATTATGATCATCACCACCATCACTACCACCACCACCATCACCACCACCACCATCATTATGATCATCACCACCATCACTAGCACCACCACCATCACCACCACCATCATCATTATGATCATCACCACCATCACTACCACCACCACCATCACCACCACCATCATCATTATGATCATCACCACCATCACTACCACCACCACCATCACCACCACCACCATCATTATGATCACCACCACCATCACCACCACCACCACCATCATCATTATGATCACCACCACCATCACTATCACCACCACCATCACCATCACCACCACCATCACCACCACCACCACCACCACCATCACCATCACCATCATCATTATGATCACCACCACCATCACCATCACCACCACCATCACCATCACCACCACCACCACCACCACCATCACCACCACCATCATCATTATGATCACCACCACCATCACTACCAACACCACCATCACCACCACCACCATCATCATTATGATCATCACCATCATCACTATCACCACCACCATCACCATCACCACCACCATCACCATCACCACCACCATCACCATTACCACCATTACTATCATCACCATCAGCTCCCTCCACCACCACCATTATCACCACCATGACCACCATCATCCCATCATTGTCATCATCTCCGCCATCCATCATTACCACCCTCACCATTATCTTATCACCACCATCACTGCCATTACTATCATCACCATCATATCATCACCTTCATCATAGTCCTTACATCACCATCATCATCACGTCATCGCCATCGTCTTTTAATCATGATCATGGTAACCACGCTAACACTGACTGAACACTCATTCTGTCGCAGACCCTGCGTTTGTGTTTCATGTGATGTTTCTGACTGTTCCTCTGCACTCTTACCACCACCAAGAGAGCTTGCCTGGTTTGGCCTGCTGGAGGGGGGCGAGAGATGTTAAAAGACAGCCACGTCCTTTGAGCCATCTTGGATCTGGCTGGCCCAAGATGGGACCCCAGGCACATGGACGGGTCAGGCTGAGGAAGCAGAGCTGACCGACATGTACACTCGTGAACAATAACAAATGGTGGAGGCTTTAAACATGAAGTTGGGGTGGGTATTACACAGCACTTGCGTGTCAAGTGATCTGAGAGCATGTGCCCAGGGAGGCCTGCTGACCTCTGCCAAAGGCACCCTCTGCCTGAGGTCGAGTGGGTCTGTGCCTGGGCTGCTCTTCGCCCCTGGGGTGGGCTTCTGGGTCTTCTCCTCGCTGTCGTTCCTCTGCAGTCTGCTGCCCTGCTCTTGTCTCCTTCCAGCACATGGGCTCCAGGTCCATGGAGGCTGAGAAAGTGGGGTGTGGTGGGATGGACCCTGCCTGTGGACTGCCAGTCCTCGCTTGGACAGGAGCGGACGTGGTGGAGTGGGCACTTCCCTGGCTCTTGTCAGACTGATGTCACCGCTGACCCTTGACCTGCACAGGAGTGAGGCAGAGGGCCTTCCCATGGACCTGGGGTGCTGGGTTGGTTTTCAGCCCAACTCTGATTTGTGGTGGCTCTTGGGACAAGTGACCCCTTCTCCCTCCTGCGGACACTGGACGGCCCCTTCCCTGTGGGCCTTGCTCCTGTTCCCTGCATTTTCTTCCTGGAGTTGGGCATCACCTGTCTTCACAGCCCTGCTGAGCAGGCTGAGTCCTGGGTGTCTGTGGCCTCTAGTAGCAGTGTCCATGCGGGGGGACAGACACCATGTGATCCTGGGGACCCACACTGGGACAGGACGGGCAGCTGCTTGGGTGCTGCAGAGTGAGCACAGACCCACAGTGCCCAGCCTTCTCACGTGGAAGCCGAGGAAACAGACTGGTTCCTTTTAGAGGTCTCTGTGACCACCACTCTCCTCCCTGATGAGCTGGCCAGGTGGCCCGCACGGCCCTCATGCTATCTGACCCTCACCTGTGTGTGGGAGGGTAAACCATGTGGCAGTGCCTGCTCTTCTCAGTCCAGGGGCACCTTTCCTTCCTTCCCTCCGTCCACCTTTCCATCCCTCCTTCCATCCTCCCCCTCCCTCCCCGTCTCATGGAGTGAGACCTAAGAGGGGAGCGGGGCACAGTGACAGGGAGAGGAGACACTGCGTACCCGAGGCCCCACCCCTCCTTCCAGGTGGGTGGCGCCCCTTAGGCAGTGTCGGCCTCCTGCCGCTCAGCAGAGAGCGCGTTAGCATCTACAGGAAATGGCCCTCCAGTGTGGGGGTCCCCTGGCACGGTTTGGGGCTCCTCTGCTCCCTCTGGTGCAGGCTCACGGGAGGCTGGAGGGCTGTGCTCATGTGCACACGGTGCCCAAATCCTAGCCCGGTCTTGGCTCTACAACAGGAAGGCTCTGGAATACAGGGGCCAAAGGGCCCACAGCTGGAGGGCCGGGCACACAGACCGTGACCAGGACCCTCCTGCATCCAGCTGGGCGGTGTCCTCCGTGCAGATCCCGCGTCCTGGCCATGTCCTCTGGCTCCCCCCTCTGACTCTGCTCTTGTCCGTGTCCACTTTCTGGTTGTGAATTCCCAGCAGGGGAAGCCGTCAGCTACAGAATCAATGACCCGGGGCGACGTGGGGAAAGGCAGGTGCTTCCCACTGGAACGACCTGTTGTGAATGCTCAAAGTCCAACTTGAAAGCAGAGGCTCCTCTGACACCCCTGAGCCACCTCAGCCTTACCTGGGACGTCCTTGCTGATTCATGGAACGCTCTCCTGTGGGCATCCTCGGTGCGCGGGGCCTGTTGAAGGACGATTTCCAGAAGGTCCCTGGAAGACTCGACCCTTCCCGTCACCTCAGGTGTGCGGTGTGTCTGAGGACAGAGCCTACACTTGCCCTGGCCCTCTGACCAGCTGCCGTCAGTCATCTCACCATGTTAAGAAAAGTCCAGCGGTGTCCTGGGCTCCAGGGGTAGTGGAGCCATTGCTGTCCTGGTGTCCCCTGCCCCCACCACGCACAGCCGTACCTGGGCTCAGCCGTGCTTGGCTTTGTTCTGCAGTGGGCTCGGGTGGTGGTCAGATGGCTGCTCAGTGCCCTCCCTGGGCAGCCTCCACTTGGGATCTGTTCAAGCCTGACTGGAGCTTCAGGTGGCCCGTCTGGGCCACCTGTGTGCCCTGGGAACTATGGCCTGGGGAGGGACAGGGCTTGGTACACCAGGACAGCACGGCCGGGCAGGGTGACGGGGTGAGTCTGGACTGGCAGCGTGAGGCGAGCTGCGTTGCTGCTTCTGAGGCAGCACTTTTTAAATGGAGGAATTTAGACAGAAGGAAGACCTTTAGGCCTGGTCTCCAACTCCTGAACTGGGAATCCCCTGGCCCTGAGGGAGGACCCCTGCTAACCCGGAGCCCATGATTCCACACTGTGGGGTCCTCGGAAGATCTGCTGGTGGACGTCTGCCAAGGAGGGTGCTCATCGAGTCCGTGGCCGTCCATGAGAGGCCCGTGGACCATCAGGCCTAAGACAGGTTCTGTCCCTGAAAGTTGTGCAAATAGCTGTGACCATGTGGGCTACTGGACGACAGGCTTCGGAGGACCTGGTGGCCAGGACGCGAGACTGGGGCGGCGTGGGGTTGAGAGGCCGGCGGGGAGGGGCGGCGGGGAGGGCAGTGCAGGGAGAGGCCGGGAGGGGCTCCTGCTGGCCAGGGAGAGAGGGACCTTCCAGGTGTGCGGTGACGCGCTCCTGCAGGTGGCCTTTGCTCCGTGGCCTTTCCCAGGGGGACAGGGTTTTCTCTCAGTGTGGGCCTGAGTTCTCATAAATAGGGTTCCATCTCCACGTTCAGGGGTGGGGCCATGCGGCCTCGGCCTTGTCACGTGCTGCACTTCAGCGCACCGTGGGGAGGTTGTCTCTCCACCTGAGTAGGGTGGCTGTCTGTCGACTCTCCGCCTTCAACTTGTATCCCAGACGAGGTTCCCTGAGCTCAGGGTGGGGGAGCGGGGAGGCCACAGCTCGGCACCGGCGTCTGGCGAGGCCTCCCCGCTGTCACGTTGGTGGAGGGCATCCCTGCAGGGACAGAGCCAGTGCGCCAGCTCTGGTCTCTCTGCCCTGCTCACCGAGCCACTGCTGTACCACGCCCGCCTCCCACCTGGATCCCCCCACAGGGCGGCACCTCCAATGCCATTAACCCGTGAATTTGGAGATTCCAACACATGAACTTGGGGACTCACTCCCATCAGCCCTGTCCCCGGTTGCCCATCTGGAGCTCTGTGGACCACCAAGGGCTAGCCAAGGAAGGGGTCTCGGCTGGTGGAAGGGCCGAGGCACGGTGGCCGTCAGTTGGCAGCAGTGGGCCCTCGCCTTCTGAGCTCAGCGCGTCAGGTGACACCTGCTTCTCTGACTGGCGTTACCACTCCTTCTCAGCAGTGCTTGGCCACTCCTAGCACTGAAACAGACCCGGTCACCTGGAGTGGTGGGAGGACAGCCTGGGGGGCTGAGTGTGCCTTGTCACAGGCACTGTCATCGGTGGCCACCGCAGGATCATGACAAGTTGACAGACTGGCAGAGGTATGACAAGGCTGCTGGAGGCA
The DNA here is from genome assembly GCF_045843805.1 of Urocitellus parryii. NCBI lineage: Eukaryota > Metazoa > Chordata > Mammalia > Rodentia > Sciuridae > Urocitellus > Urocitellus parryii. The sequence goes on along the minus strand of NC_135542.1, from coordinate 32,961,052 downwards.
TTCTGCCAGAGTTGGCAGGGACCATGAGACTGTCACCTCCGACCACCTCCCTGCAGACGCAGGGCAGGGAGGACGTCAGCCTCTCACTTCCTGGTGATATGGGACAGTTGGCAACCAGGAGAGCTGGGCACTGGATTCAGAGTTGACACCAATTGTGTGACAAGGACAAGCTCACCAAATCAGCTGGGTGCTGAGATTCCTCATCTCAAGGGTAGAGGGTGGTCCTGGGTCATCCTCCCTGTGGGTGGGCAGTGTGTGGCCCAAGAGCTCAGGTCTGCAGGTGTGGTCCCCAGGCAGGTCCCCAGGCAGGCCCCGATGGCCCCTCTTCCTCAGACCCACAGGTGAGACACCTCCCGTGTTCAGGCCGACACAGAGCCTGCGGGGCCTGGGCCTGGGGCTGCCTTCTGGCCTGGGCTCTGTTGCTAGACGCCGTGTGGCCAAGCAAGTCACCTGCTCACTGGGACTCACTCCCCCCCTGTGGTGAGAGTGCTGGTCACGTGGCCTTGGACGTGGTCCCCGTGGCCGCCCCTGTGCCTGCTCCATCTCCTTTGTCCCTCGAGCCAGGCTGCAGCTGCCTCCTCATTACTGACTTCACTGTGGCCCCTCCTTGGGCTAATGCACAAAGGGCACATTGAGAAGAGTGGATCAGGATTCCAACTCACTTGGGTCCACATATCTTGACAGGGAACTACATTCCCGTCTTCTTTAAGTGAGAAAAGCAGGTGATACGTCGTAAGGACACTCAGATGGCACTTGTGAGAGACCCTCTGTCACGGCAGAGGGCGGGACTGAATCAGAGCCCTCAGCATCTCGTGGGGAGGGACCTCAGCCCGAGGAGGACGGGAGGAGGGGCTGCTCGGCGGCTTTGTGCTGTGCTCCTGTCTGCCAGCCTGGCTCATTGCTATGGCAACGGAGACAGAAATAGGTGCGCCGCAGTCTCAGGCCCACTGCTGCGAGCAGAGGCTTCCACCTCCAGGCACAGCCATTGTTTGAAGAATGCTCCTGGAAGAGGGAGTGGAGAGAGCTGCCCCGGCCCGGGAGGCCCGCCTTGGTCAGGAGCTGCCTGGAGCTGAGCCCTCCAGCTCTGCAGCCCTCCTACGGGGCCAGCTGCACAGGCCGGCTCCCAGGCCTCTGCTCCTGCTCAGCAGATCTGCTGCAGGCAGGGTGTGGGTCCCACGTGGCCATCCTGAGGCTTCTCAGGGTCCAGATGCAGCCCCTAAGGGAAGGGAGCCCTCTGCGGAGGGCCTTCTCCAAGACCCTCTCACGCCTCAGCAAACAGGGACAGGCCCTGCTAGGCCTGGGGTGCCCCGCCTGCTGGACCTGGGTTTCAGAGGGAGGCGGAGAAGCCCTGTTCTGCCCCCGGGTGGGAGGGGTGGGGTTGGTGAAGGAATCCTGCAGGCCTTGACAGCCCTGCAGTGGGCAGGCCCTGGGGAGGACGCTGGCCTCCCGCTGAAGGCCTGCTCCCGGGGAGTTGGCCCCGGGCTGTCTCGCATCGGTGGGAAGTGAGGTGGGAGGACTTCACGTGAGGGGTGTGTGGGGGTGCATGGGCAGGCCCAGGGGCGGCAGGCAGGGGCGGGGGAAGGGTGGAGTGAGAAAGGGTATCCACAGCGGGGCCTGTGGCCTGGCCGGCTTGGACAGCGCAGGTGGCAGCAGCAGCTGGAACAATGACTGACAATCCCTGCTGACATTCATCTTGCCCTGCCGTGCGACAGGCCCCGTGGCACAGCACACTCACACGCGTGTGCGCCTCTCGTTCACACCCACTCCCTGTGCTGGGCGGCCCGCTCCCCGGGAGCAGGAAGCTCCCCTTAGGGGCACACCTGGAACCAGGGCCTAGGTGCCTCCACACACCCACTGTACATGGAACACACCGTGCACAGACTGCAAGCTGCTCACACTCCACAGACACCACACATGTATACTGTACACACAGCATGCACTGCTCACACCACACACTGCACACAGACTGCTCCCACCACACACACCACACACCACAGACACTACACACGTAGACTGAACACACACCACGCACTGCTCACACCACACACTGCACACTGCACACAGACTGCTCCCACCACACACACCACACACCACAGACACTACACACGTAGACTGAACACACACCACGCACTGCTCACACCACATACTGCACACTGCACACAGACTGCTCCCACCACACACACCACACACCACACACCACAGACACTACACACTTATACTGTACACGTGTACAGCATGCACTGTTCACACCACACATTGCATATTGCACACAGACTGCACACACCACACATAATACACACCACACACCACAGACACTACACACGTATACAGCATGCACTGCTCACACCACACACTGCACACAGACTGCTCCCACCACACACACCACACACCACAGACACTACACATGTAGACTGTACCCACACACCATGCACTGTTCACACCACACATTGCATATTGCACACAGAGTACACACACGACACACTGCACACACTCTGCACACTGCGACTCCACCCACACCACCTAGCAGCATGCCTGTGCAGACCACACACCTCCTATGTAGCCACACCCACCACACCTCTAACCATGTCACAGGAGATCACTTACACACATACACACAAGGTAGGCTGAGTGATCCGGGCACTAAGAATCTGGATGTCAGAAAATGCTATTAAGAATCAGTGTGGGTTTATTATCTGGGGGGTCACAGAGAGCTCTACCCAGCACAGCGTGTGGCAAGGGCCCCAGGCTGGGGACCTGGTTCAACCAGAGACTGGAGGACCCTGGTCATCCAGCAGACAGGCGGGCCTTGTGGGACGTGGAGACTCTGCCTTCGCCCACGGCAGGCCCTCTGACTCACAGACGGGGTGAGCTCCGTGACGTGGCCGCCACGTGGCCCTGTTCATGTTGTGGAAAACTGGTCTTATAGACCTGCCCCCGGGTTCAGGCGTCCTCACCTGCTGGGAGCCCCCGCCCGGTGGGTGTCCATTCCTCAGCAAGGAGCAGCACCCACACTCGGCGAGGGGACAGTGTGAGGCTGCCGAGGGCCTGCCCTTCTGTGGGCAGCTCCCCTGGGACATGGAGCCTTCCTGCCATGGCCACCTGGTGGTCCGACAACCCAGTGCTGCCAGGCCACAGCACAGACCGACCCCAGGCCTGGACGCAGCTCCCCGAAGGCCGAGTGCTGCGGCCACCCTGCCCCCCACGCAGCGCTCCCCACAAGAAGCGCCCGTGTTCGCTGCTTCACGGGCGGCTGGTCCCACAGGGAGACCGAGCCCCAGGCAGGGCTCCCTCCAGCTCTTCTCGAACCAGCGTCTGGGGAGGTGGGCCATCAGTCAGACCTGTGCCACAGCTGGTGACGCCTGCCTAGGGGTGACCACACCCGGCTCCTGAGGTCTGCCAGCCGGGAAGGACCCCTCCCCCCCACAGGTGCACACGCAGGGTCCACCAGGAAGAGACCATCTTTACGATGGAATCTCAGAGGCCAAGCTGTGCAGGAAGGAGGCACCTGTCCTGGCTGAGCCTGTCCTTTTCAGGGAGAGGTGACCCTTGTGCTGCCAGGAGGCAGGAAAGGGGGAGACTGCTGGGAGGGTGAGGCCATCACTGCCCAGCGGGGCCAGGCCCAGCAGGTCCCAGTGTGTGTGAGGTGGACAGCGGGAGGATTTCACGCTCCCTGCCCCAGAGGACACTTCCTCTCCGCGGGCCTCCACCTTCTCTGGGGGCCAGCGCCTCAGGGAGTGGGGTCAGCGGCAGCCGGTGGCCTGGGCTTGTGCATGGACCTTCTGGGCCTGGGGGCCGCTAGAATTCTCCTCCCTGAAGGGCCCTCTGACCCTGCAGCTGGCGGGGAACCACCCTGGCAGGCCCTGGTGGGGAGCAGGAGGGACATGACTTGGCTGGGCAGTGTGCGGGGCCCATCTCCCCACTGTGCTGCCCACAGGGCCCGGCAGCCAGTCACCCCAGAAGACATGGCATCCAGGTGGGGTGGTTCCCTGGTGGCTCTGTCCCCAGAGGGCTCCCAGCTGCTCACCTGTCTCAGGTGCCATTGTGCCCAGGGTGCGGCGGTCTCCTTCAGCACGGGGAGGGGGGGGGGCTTGATGACGTCCAGCGTCCCTGTGGTTTCCTTTGTGGTTTTGGGCTTTTGGTGTCGAGGTGACCACAGGGGCCGCTGCCTAGTGCAGGTCGGGAAGACTGCACCTTCCTGACAGAGCTCCACCTTGGCTGCCACGTTCCAGCTGCTGTCCAGGAGGAGTCCCGAGGCTCTGAGAGCTGAGGCTGGAGACCTCCTCCTCTCTCTGCCACCACTGGGCAGCCTCCACGGGATGTGAACAGAGTGAACTCGGAGCTTCTGCCAGAAAGGGAGGTGGGGGCCCTGACGTAGGTGGAGGGCCACGGAGCTGGGGGCCCTGTGCCACAGGGGTCCTGCCTCGCTTCTCCTCCTCCTCCTCTCCTTCTCTCTTCCTCTCCGTCGTCTCTCCTGCTCTCTTCCTCTCCTCCTCTCCTTCTCTCTTCCTCTCCTCCTCTCCTTCTCTCTTCCTCTCCTCCTCTCCTTCTCTCTTTCCCTCTCCGTCTCTCCTTCTCTCTTCCTCTCTGTCTCTGCTTCTCTCTTCCCTCCTCCTCTCCTTCTCTCTTCCTCTCCTCCTCTCCTTCTCTCTCTCCTCTCTGTCTCTCCTTCTCTCTTCCTCTCCTCCTCTCCTTCTCTCTTTCCCTCTCCATCTCTCCTTCTCTCTTCCTCTCCGTTTCTCCTTCTCTCTTTCCCTCTCCATCTCTCCTTCTCTCTTCCTCTCCGTCTCTCCTTCTCTCTTCCTCTCCTCCTCTCCTTCTCTCTTCCTCTCCATCTCTCCTTCTCTCTTTCCCTCTCCATCTCTCCTTCTCTCTCCTCTCCGTTTCTCCTTCTCTCTTTCCCTCTCCATCTCTCCTTCTCTCTTCCTCTCCGTCTCTCCTTCTCTCTTCCTCTCCATCTCTCCTTCTCTCTTCCTCTCCGTCTCTCCTTCTCTCTTCCTCTCCATCTCTCCTTCTCTCTTCCTCTCCTCCTCTCCTTCTCTCTTCTCTCCATCTCTCCTTCTCTCTTCCTCTCCGTCTCTCCTTCTCTCTTCCTCTCCATCTCTCCTTCTCTCTTCCTCTCCTCCTCTCCTTCTCTCTTCCTCTCCTCCTCTCCTTCTCTCTTTCCCTCTCTGTCTCTCCTTCTCTCTTCCTCTCCTCCTCTCCTTCTCTCTTTCCCCTCTCCGTCTCTCCTTCTCTCTACCTCTCTGTCTCTCCTTCTCTCTTTCCCTCTCCGTCTCTCCTTCTCTCTTCCTCTCCTCCTCTCCTTCTCTCTTCCTCTCCGTTTCTCCTTCTCTCTTTCCCTCTCCATCTCTCCTTCTCTCTTCCTCTCCGTCTCTCCTTCTCTCTTCCTCTCCATCTCTCCTTCTCTCTTCCTCTCCGTCTCTCCTTCTCTCTTCCTCTCCATCTCTCCTTCTCTCTTCCTCTCCTCCTCTCCTTCTCTCTTCCTCTCCATCTCTCCTTCTCTCTTCCTCTCCGTCTCTCCTTCTCTCTTCCTCTCCATCTCTCCTTCTCTCTTCCTCTCCTCCTCTCCTTCTCTCTTTTCCCTCTCTGTCTCTCCTTCTCTCTTCCTCTCCTCCTCTCCTTCTCTCTTTCCCTCTCCGTCTCTCCTTCTCTCTACCTCTCTGTCTCTCCTTCTCTCTTTCCCTCTCCGTCTCTCCTTCTCTCTTCCTCTCCTCCTCTCCTTCTCTCTTCCTCTCCGTCTCTCCTTCTCTCTTCCTCTCCATGTCTCCTTCTCTCTTTCCCTCTCCATCTCTCCTCCTCTCCTTCTCTCTTTCCCTCTTTGTCTCTCCTTCTCTCTTCCTCTCCTCCTCTCCTTCTCTCTTCCTCTCCATCTCTCCTTCTCTCTTCCTCTCCTCCTCTCCTTCTCTCTTTCCCTCTCTGTCTCTCCTTCTCTCTTCCTCTCCATCTCTCCTTCTCTCTTCCTCTCCTCCTCTCCTTCTCTCTTTCCCTCTCCGTCTCTCTTTCTCTCTTCCTCTCCTCCTCTCCTTTCTCTCCTCTCCTCCTCTCCTTCTCTCTTCCTCTCCGTCTCTCCTCTCTTCTCTCCTCCTCTCCTGCTCTCTTCCTCTCCGTCTCTCCTTCTCTCTTCCTCGCCTCCTCTCCTTCTCTCCTTCTCTCTTCCTCTCCTCCTCTCCTTCTGTCTTCCTCTCCGTCTCTCCTTCTCACTTCCTCTCTGTCTCTCCTTCTCTCTTCCTCTCCTCCTCTCCTTCTCTCTTCCTCTCCATCTCTCCTTCTCTCTTCCTCTCCTCCTCTCCTTCTCTCTTCCTCTCCTCCTCTCCTTCTCTCTTCCTCTCCGTCTCTCCTCTCTTCCTCTCCTCCTCTCCTGCTCTCTTCCTCTCCGTCTCTCCTTCTCTCTTCCTCGCCTCCTCTCCTTCTCTCCTTCTCTCTTCCTCTCCTCCTCTCCTTCTGTCTTCCTCTCCGTCTCTCCTTCTCACTTCCTCTCTGTCTCTCTTCTTCTTCTCCTCTCCTCCTCTCCTTCTCTCTTCCTCTCCATCTCTCCTTCTCTCTTCCTCTCCTCCTCTCCTTCTCTCTTTCCCTCTCCGTCTCTCTTTCTCTCTTCCTCTCCTCCTCTCCTTCTCTCTTCCTCTCCGTCTCTCCTCTCTTCCTCTCCTCCTCTCCTGCTCTCTTCCTCTCCGTCTCTCCTTCTCTCTTCCTCGCCTCCTCTCCTTCTCTCCTTCTCTCTTCCTCTCCTCCTCTCCTTCTGTCTTCCTCTCCGTCTCTCCTTCTCACTTCCTCTCCATCTCTCCTTCTCTCTTCCTCTCCTCCTCTCCTTCTCTCTTCCTCTCCATCTCTCCTTCTGTCTTCCTCTCCTTCTCTCCTTCTCTCTTCCTCTCTGTCTCTCCTTCTCTCTTCCTCTCCTCCTCTCCTTCTCTCTTCCTCTCCATCTCTCCTTCTCTCTTCCTCTCCATCTCTCCTTCTCTCTTCCTCTCCGTCTCTCCTTCTCTCTTCCTCTCTGTCTCTCCTTCTCTCTTCCTCTCCTCCTCTCCTTCTCTCTTTCCTCTCCGTCTCTCCTTCTCTCTTCCTCTCTGTCTCTCTTCCTCTCCGTCTCTCCTTCTCTCTTCCTCTCCTCCTCTCCTTCTCTCTTCCTCTCCGTCTCTCCTTCTCTCTTCCTCTCCGTCTCTCCTTCTCTCTTCCTCTCTGTCTCTCCTTCTCTCTTCCTCTCCATCTCTCCTTCTCTCTTCCTCTCCGTCTCTCCTTCTCTCTTCCTCTCTGTCTCCTCCTTCTCTCTTCCTCTCCTCCTCTCCTTCTCTCTTTCCCTCTCCGTCTCTCCTTCTCTCTTCCTCTCTGTCCTCTCTTCCTCTCCGTCTCTCCTTCTCTCTTCCTCTCCTCCTCTCCTTCTCTCTTCCTCGTCTCTCCTTCTCTCTTCCTCTCCTCCTCTCCTCCTCTCTTCCTCTCCATCTCTCCTTCTCTCTTTCCCTCTCTGGTCTCTCCTTCTCTCTTCCTCTCCTCCTCTCCTTCTCTCTTCCTCTCCATCTCTCCTTCTCTCTTCCTCTCCTCCTCTCCTTCTCTCTCCTCTCCTCCTCTCCTTCTCTCTTCCTCTCCGTCTCTCCTTCTCTCTTTCCCTCTCCGTCTCTCCTTCTCTCTTCCTCTCCTCCTCTCCTTCTCTCTTCCTCTCCTCCTCTCCTTCTCTCTTCCCTCTCCATCTCTCCTTCTCTCTTCCTCTCCTCCTCTCCTTCTCTCTTCCTCTCCTCCTCTCCTTCTCTCTTCCTCTCTGTCTCCTCCTTCTCTCTTTCCCCTCTCCGTCTCTCCTTCTCTCTTTCCCTCTCCGTCTCTCTCTCTCTTCCTCTCCTCCTCCTCCCTTCTCTCTTCTTCTCCATCTCTCCTTCTCTCTTCCTCTCCTCCTCTTTCCTTCTCTCTTCCTCTCCTCCTCTCCTCCTCTCTTCCTCTCCTCCTCTCCTTCTCTCTTCCCTCTCTGTCTCTCCTTCTCTCTTCCTCTCCTCCTCTCCTTCTCTCTTCCTCTCCATCTCTCCTTCTTCTCTTCCTCTCCTCCTCTCCTTCTCTC